>NW_003852399.1:1806415-1808444 GCF_000181295.1 Otolemur garnettii
TTTCTTAGTGTCCCTTCTCAAGAACTACTATGAACTATTTTACACTACCATAGCCATAGGGATTAGTCTCTTTCTTCTTATGCTGTGATACTTTTTGTCCATTTCTTAGTTTTTTTCACAGTGTTTCTACTATTTGAATTGTCAGGTCATAGGTTTGGTCTTGATAAATCCCTACTGTTGTCACCCAACAAGGTTCATTTGCCCACTACCCAGAAGGAAGCCAATACTCAGAGACAGAGGGTTTACAACAGAGAAAGAATTTATTCCACATAGTGCTAAGCAAGGATACAGGAGGAATTTCTCAAATTCACTTCCCTGAGAATTTGGGAGACAGGGTTTTTAAAGAATTTGGTAGGCAGGATTTTTAAAGAATTTGGTAGGGAGAAGATTAAGCAATAGGTGTCTGCTAACTGGCTGAGTTTGGGGCAGAACCATTAGTCCCTTGGCCATCAGCCTGGGTGGGTCAGCCAGTCCACTGGAATGCAGAACCAGGTTCTTGGGGGAGGGGGTCAAAAGACCAGTTGAGTTTTTTCCTTGGTCTGGGCTGCTAGTCTGGGTGGGTCAACCAATCCACTGGAATGCAGGATGTGGAAGGTATCTTAGAAACTACTTTTAGGTTTCCAAGAGGTGATGTTATCTATGGAGAAAGTTAGGAATCTCTACAACCACTAGCTGTGAGGAGAGAGTTAAGAATCTTTATGGCCACTAAGTATGTGACTCCAGAGTGCAGATGGGGATACAGTGGCTAATTAACATCATTATTTTTAGTTGGGCCTGTGCCCTATTTTCAGCTAGGCCCTTGCCATAGTTTTTGCCTTGCACACCATTACTAATTTGTAAGGGTGATTTCACTAGGATTCAAGGACTGTGTCTATCAGGATCAAGGCAGAAAGAGTTTTACCTATAAGACGCTTTTGCATCAAGAGTCTATTGTGAGGATTAAATGAGTTCAGCTCACTGTATAAACTTAGTAAAAGGATACTATTTTCATTAAAAATAAAACAAACCAAAAAACGAATTTTATACTGAACTGATGATTCCTTTATTTGTTCTGCTCAGATTTTTTTTTTTGCAGTTTTTGGCCAGGGCTGGGTTTGAACCCACGTCCTCTGGTATATGGGGCTGGCACCCTACTCCTTTAAACCACAGGTGCCAGCCTCTGCTCAGATTTTTAACTTGAAATTTCCCAGGGATTCTACTGCTTACATTTCCCTCATTCAAATTATAGTGCCTTTTAATTAGATTAACCAGGAGGTCTCTGAGCTTCTTCAGGAAGGATTTCCTCTCACTTCATTCTTTCCTGGATCCAAGGCTTTTACACCAGAAGTGTATCAGTCAGAGTAGGCTAACTTGTGCTAATGTAACGAACAACCTCTGAAATGTAATGGTTTAGGATGGTAAATGAGAAGGGATAATAAAAAAGGGTTTTCAAGGGATAGTTGGGATGAAATCCTGGCCTGCTGAACCAGCAAGTCTGGAGGGCTCATAAGAATGTGGATATAAAGTAACCTAGGTAATCAATTACCAATAGAAAGAGCTATTCAATGACCTGTAGAAAAGGGCAGTACTGCCTGGAGGTGCAGAGAAGCCAAGGAAAGACTTGCAATAAGTTTACAAAGAATATTCATACTGCTGATACAGTATTCCATCACTCAGGGATAGATAGGGAGTCCCCTATTCTCTAGGCCCAAAGCTAAGAGGTCAGACCCCCATTTCCAGGCACAAGCAGACTACCTTCCTGTGATGGTTTTTTTGAGTGGCTCCACCTTGGGTAAGACCACATACCCTAATCCCTTCTCAGGGACAAAACTGTAAAGGACATGATAACACGATAACGAATGATACATTCATTCATTTGTTAATGCACCCATTTCCACCTACCAACTGCTGGCCAGCTGTCTAATTCCTCTAGACAAAGAGTCCACGTAGAGACTCCTGGGAGAGTTCTTTGGTTCTTTTCCCCTATCCAGAAGCTCTGGTCCTTTTTACTTTTTCTATATTCCTTTCTAACTTCTTTTTTTTTTTTTTT
>NW_003852399.1:1808594-1913259 GCF_000181295.1 Otolemur garnettii
GTCATTGTTGTTTGGCGGGCCCGGGCTGGGGATTCGAACCCGCCACCTTAGGTGTATGTGGCTGGTGCCTTAGCCGCTTGAGCCACAGGCGCCGAGCCGCCTTTCTAACTTCTAATGAAAGTCCTATCTTACCACTGATCTGTGGTCCATGAGTTCATTCTTTGAGTTCCCAAGACCAAGGACCTACTGAAGAGTGAACTTCTGGTATCACTGCTAGAGACCTTTGAGTCTTGTCTCTCTCACCTTTTCTACTTCATTAGAGGGATCCACTTTCCCTCTCTTTGGAAGTGGTCTGAACTTTCTCTTTGTTCTTTCTAAATAAAATCTCTCTTTGTTGCCCTGAAACTTTTGTAGATTACTTTAACTATCTATCCACACTGCCTGTGCCGCTTCAATTTTCTTTTGGTTTCCGCTCACTTTTGCTTTCAGTTACCACTGTACCTCAGTTGAACTTTCTAGCTCAGCAGAGTAATTGAACCAGGCCAACTAGGTTTGGGGAACTGAAACTCCTGATCCCCAACAGTAAATACATATTTTTTTCTTAAACTGTACTCTCTTAGAAATTAGCTCCATGCTGTTTTCACTGCACAATCCACGCTGGCAAGGCCATCACCTAGAATATTGGAAGGAAACTTGCAGAGAGAAGCACTACATTGGGTCTCATACCAATAATTAAGTATGGTTTATGGGGCCAGAAAAAATGTATGTGACTTTTGCTTACATTTATTAGCCAGAACCATTCATGTGGTTTGTTATGAGCTGAATTGCTTTCCCCCAAAAGATGTGCGGGTGTCTTAATCCCCAGTATCTATGAATTTGATCTTATTAGGAAGGAGGGTTTTTGCAAAAGTTAAGATGAGGTCATACTCTGACAGGGTGGGCCCTAATCCAGTATGAATGGGGTTTTTACAAAAGGGGAGAAAACACAGGCAGAGACACGTGAGGAATGAGTGCCATGTGATGAGCAGGGAGCAGACTGTGTGGCTGCAGCCTCAAGGCAAGAATTCTTTGCATTCCTACACCATTCACAGCATTCCAAAGCCTTTCATTCAAGTCCTCAGATGCTAGGAAGAGGCAAGAATGGATTCTTCCCCAAATGTTTCTGAGGGAGCATGTCCTGCAGACACTTTGATTTTGTATAGCCTCAGAACTATGAGACCAAAAATTTATGCAGTATGAAGCTACCCTGTTTGTAGAACTAGGTTATAGCAACTCTATGTCTTAGCCAACTACAAAGAGGAAATTCAGTGTTCACTATGCCTACAAAAAGGAATAAGACTGCATATCAGTTGTTAGCACTAATGGCTATAAAAAAGAAGCTTCATTAGGTGAGGTGAATCTTACTAAAGATTTTGTGGGTTTTATCACAACATGCAGCAAAAACTTGTCAAAATATTGACTTGAGAATTCTCTCTTCTCTTTTCCATTTTTCATCAACCTTTTTCTTTCCTTCCCTTTATAACCTCCAAACAAATTCCTTGCATTTTTCTTATAGTTCAGTTCTCACCTTTTCAGTTAAATAAAAAAGCTCTGTGAGGAGCCAATAGCAGCAATGTGGTCCCCCAGGTGAAGGAATCCTCTGACTGAGATCTTATCCAATGTGCTCCCTAACCAGGCACTGCTTCTGTGGTCCCAAAGTCAATACCACACCAGGTTTTAATGCCCAGTCATGTCCCTAGCCATTTTCCACATTCTGATGAACTTTACATCTTCAGATTGAATCACTTACACTCTAGTTAAGGCTGCGTTACAGCAGTGACTTCTCCAGTGCATTCCCACTGCCTCACACATTACAGGCCCCTGGTGCCAGTTTGACAACATTATTGGATCACTTCTATTTAATATTTTTAGCATAGTGCTTTGTCCAGCAAAGTGTGAACATTGTCTATTAAGTTTTCACTGTAGGTAAACCCTGTAGTAATAGATATGTATGTAATCATGCTGCCAAGTAAAATTCATTAACAGTAGGTGTAAGAATCCTTTGTTTTCTCTTTGTTGTGTTAAGATCATGAGAAATACACGATGAGCAGGGAACAGACAGGACAACCTAGTGTCTGGAGCAAATATCAAGGAGTTGTTAGGATGTAGTTTGAAGTCCAGTAGGTCTCATACTGGCTAAAAGGCTCTGCAGCTAGGAGGCAAGGGGTGCAAGATAGATTATTCTACCTCCCTCCTCTCTTCAGCACACACAATGTTATCCCCACATCTTTAGTTGAAGGGAGAACCCCAGTAGAGCAGAATGTTTTAATTTCTCCAGGTAGTACATGATACATAAATATTTCATATGTACGAAGCAATCAGAAGCCACTGCTTCTTTCTAGTTATTCAAGTTGCATAAATTAATGTTTAACTTGGATTAATATTTATTAGATAACCATTTACATTAAAGTATATTAAAATATTAATTTAAGCATACATTGAGCAAATCCAATTCCCAACTGTGAGTTATTGCAATGTGTTTGTTGAGTAATTAGACATTTATAAATCATTACAAGTCATTCTTTTATATACAGCCAGATATGACAAAGGTACCCTTTGGGGAAAACAAGTTCTACTTTCTGAAAGTAATTTTGGCCTCTTGGCACATATTAGAAGTAGAGAAGATGAAATTAACAAAATATGAAATGCTTTTTTGAAAACATTCATAGCCTAACCCAAACACTGGTTTACATATTTGAATGTTCATATACATATATATGTACAGATAGTACCTACCTAGATATACATGCACACAAACATAAATGGCATGCATATGGAATTCACATATACATGAATAAGTATATGGTACATACATGAATTCATATTTATGTATAAATCATGCATATTTATGAATTTCATGCTGCCATTTACATATTGAATACTTGTATGTGCGAGGCTTCCCTCTAGGCTGTTCATATTATTTTCACGCTGAATACTTACAACATTCCCTCAAAGTAGGTATTGATAGTCTTGCTTAATAGATGAAGTTATTGGAGTTTAGAAAAGTTAAGTAATTTGGTGAAAGATAATTAGTGGTAAATGATTAATAGTGAAGCTTGACTTTGAAGAGTCCCTCTAACTTCACAGCCTTTATTTTAAGCACTATATAAAAAGCTTCAAGTAGAAAGCATACTTGACATTTGCTCTCCAGAATTTGTAAAAACGTTTCCAGGAAACAACCTTAGCAATCTTGTCTAAATGCTACCATTTTACAGAGGAAAAATTCAAAGGCTAGAGAGTTAGAATAGTCCACTCAGAATAGCTGAAAAGTTCATATCACAAATGCAATCCTAAACCCATCCAGGTTAAGGGCTATATCTTTTTTCATCTTATATCACATCAGTACTAACACAAAGTTTAGTATAACAAATAGAGATTTTTTTTTTCATTAATGAATGCTTAAATGAATGGGGAAAGGAAGCTACATCCTACTTAGAATTATTTGATGATTTTCCCATCATTTTCAGGACAAAGTCCTGATTTCTTATTCAAGTGAACACAGCCTTCCATGAGTGGTCTGTTTTGGTTAACTTTACAACTAATCATCCATACTTTTATTATAGGTACATTATGCTCCAGCAGAGATGAGATGACTGACAATTCTGAGAACATGTTATGTTTGCCTCAATTTCCCTGTCTTTAACATTCTGTTACTTGTGTTTTGTGCTTCCTTTCCTCTTTGTGTTGGGTTGGTTAAATCTTTGACTCCTGGAAATATTCCCTAACCTAGAGGGATCCCTCTTTCCTCTGTGTTTCTGTGGTACCCTTTGCTGCTTTAATCACAGTCTCTTCACACTGCAGTGCATTCAAACCACTTGGCAGGACCATGGGGAGGGCAGGGTCCAGGACTTAGCCATAGGTATAACAAATAAAAGTCCTTCACTGAGTGCCTACTAAGTGTCAAATCTTCTACATAAATTATCTCATTTTGTCTTCTCAAAATAATATGAATAAGAGGTCAGACAATTACGTTCATGAACCCATCCTAGAAAAAGTGCTACATATCTCATTACAGAACATCACTGTGGTCTTCTTTGACATATTCCCCTTGAGACAATAACTACCAACACCATTGTCTATTCACCCTTCAAAATATGTTGGAGCTCTTTTTCTGGAATGGCCATCAGAGCTGTCATCATATAAGGTCTGACAACGAAGTTCACAATGTTCAGCAAGGAAGTATGTAGCACTTTTTTTAGGATGAGTTCGCAAACTTAATCATCTGATATCGTATGACTATCTTTTAACATGTTGTGCACCCAAACTCCATAATGTTTTTTGTCTCCAAATCCATAGATTGAAAGATAAATGTATTTTTAATTAATATTAAATGATTGCATTCTCAATTATTCCATTGAAAATATATTCTTGAAAACCATAGCAGGATAATTAAATTAAAAATGAAACCCTTTTTCTATAAAAGAGTCATTCAGCACCTAGTAAGTGCCCAATCCTATCTTAGATCTTGATGTTCTTGCAAAGGCTACACTGAAGAAAGTGTTGGACAAAGAATGTATCATGAGGAAAAGAATATTATAGGGTAGTGAGAGAAAATAATGTTTCAGGATGAGCCTAAAAATCAGAGCCAAAAAGGAAAAGGAAAGAAAAGGTATAGTTGTTTTTGAGCTCCTACTAGGCCCTTACCATTTCACACACTTTAGCACGTGTAACCCTTATAACAATGCTATGAAGTTGGTTATTATGAGTTGAATCTTGCCCCCTCAAAAACTTATGTTGGAATCCTAATCCCAAATACCTCAAACTATGGCCTTATTTGGAAATAGGATTTCTGTAGAGGTAACCAAGTTAAAATTATCTCACCAGAGTAGTCCTTAATGCAGTATGACTGGTGTCCTCATGAAAGAGAGACAGACACGCATGCAGGGAAACAATGGGGAGACTCAGGCTAATGCAGCCTACAAGCCAAGGGCCTCTGCAGGCTGCTAGGAGGTGGGTGGGGGCCTGAAAGAGATTCTTTCCCAGTGCCTTCAGTAGCCAATCCTGTTGATACCTTGATCTCAGACTTCTAGCTTCTAGAATGCTAAGATAATACATTTTTATTGTTCATACTACTCCATTTGTGGTACTTTTTATGGCAATCCCAGGAAACTAATAAATTGTCATTTTAATCTCTGTTTTTCAGAAGCCAAAACTGAGGCTGTAAATGATATGACACATATATGACAAACCTGGGATGGAACCGAGACTTTCAGGGCCTGTGGATACAGGCTCTTGGCTGTAACAGATGCTGGGAAAGTAGGACAAGCCGTAAACATTGGGGAGCTGTCTACATGGAGGGGAAGGGACAGTCCCCATAGGCACTAGTGCCTCAGGGCAGGTGAAGCTTTAATCATTTTTGTTTTTCCCAACGTGGCTGATAAAAGTCACACTGATCCTGAGTATGGCCTTTCACTTTGAGCCTTTTCCCCAAAGGTCAAAAATTGACCCTTTTCCATGTTTCTGGGGGAATTTCTGTGTGAAAGGGAATTTGAACTGCTTATTCAAATGTGACTGATTTGCACAGGAAGTCAGCCTGAAGGATGACATTGTGAACCTGAGGGGTCCACCTTCAATTAATCATAAGGGTCAGCAAGTCAGGCTTAAGCATCCCAGGGTCCCCAGAGTAGGTCGCAATCACAGCTATTGATCTCTGGTCAGTGGATGCTGCAACTCAAAATGCTCCAGGTGAGAGTAAGGGGTGGAGCTTGTCCTCTCATTGCTACTGAATTATTCAGGCCTGTTAGAGATATCAGAGAAGTAAACTGTTTATTCTAGATATTTTTGTGGAGGGGTCAGTATAATTTCCCAGCCAAATGGAGTCTAAGTTTGATTTTTGTTTTAACATTATCTTTGATCTATTTATCCAGTATCTTCAAGTAAGCCAAGGTTTTATTTGCATAACCAGGGTACTATGGTGGTCATCACCGTGCTCATCACCTGATTGCTTGACTGTCTTGACGTCTCTGTGTACCTAGCAGGTAGCATATACCCATGTACATAGCAGACTCTTGAATAAATGAAAGATCCCATGGTTTGGAACCATATAAGTTGAATGTAAATGTGAATTCCATGTATCTTGTTCTAGGCACTATGCTAAGAACCTGGCAAGATGAGATAGGGAAGATTTAATCCTGGCCTTCAAACACCTTATAATGGGAGTGGGATGTGAATAGGGAGGTAAGGAGACAGGTGCACACATAGATCTATAGATCCACGGTAAATCCATGAGATTTGTGAGCATTTTAGTAAGTCCCCATTGTTGGTTCAAGGTATTTGAGTCAGAGACACTTCAACTGTACATGACTGAGCCATATGCAGAAAAGGAATTCATACAATAGGCCACTTACTTAGATTGCCAAGGACAGGTGATCAGGTGAGAAAGTGTATTTATGGCCCAGTTCATGTCTGCTGCTGGGAAGAATGCCATTAGAAATCTGGTATCCTTGAACCCCTGGTAACCACTGGCATGTTTTTCTTTAAATCCTTAGCATGAGCATTGCTTTTAGTAGTTACCTCCATGGGTAACTACTTGATGAGCTATTTTGTTCTTTCCACTGTCATTGATGAATTACCTACTGTAAGTACAGGCTCTTTGCTTAGTACTGGAGGAACAGAGATGAAAACCGTAGGCCTTGCTCTTGAGACTCATAGTGCAGAGTATATAGACAAGTAGTGGATATGTAACCGGTCTGGTCATAGCCTCTCATGAGGGCATACAGAATAATAGTTTATGAGCAAAGGTGTAATTACAGCTTATTTACACTAGTTGAATGATGGAACTGATATCTGTGAAACCAATGAATTGTTGTGAAGTATAAACAATAGAACACTCAGTTGATTCAAACCTACGCAGTCCTTAAAAATGGGTAATGATTTATATATAATTTGAAAAATGCTGAGTTGTAATAAAAGATAAATAAAAGGACAGAGAATTGTATGTAGAATATTATAACTGTACAGAAAAGCTAAGAATCAAAGCAATGTAAATATGTACATGAAACATTGGAACGGGTTTCACATAGAAGGTAACTGAATATTAGTAAGAGACTCTGTGGTTTTTTTACTTTCCTCTTCTTTTAGGTATTTTCTAAATTGCATATGATGAGCCCTCAAAATTTCTCAAATGGGATTAAAACCTTTATCAATTATTTTTTCCTGAATGTCCTGGTTACTATAAATTATTAAGGAAGAACTCTAAGTGTGAGAGGTGAGTGAGGTTCTTTTTGAAATGGATCAAATGAGTGATATGAGTCTACTGATCCATGATGATCTTCATTAGATGGAGACTCATTAGACACAGATGAGGCCAAATCCAAGATGCAGAATTTGCTGCGAGATCTCGTTGTGTCTCTCAAGAGCAATTACTAAGCTTACAGTGTAAGAAAAAACAAATCTGCTAAGAGGAAAAAGCGTGACAAAATCTGCACATCAATTAAATCGTGATCTGCTTTGCTCTCTCTCTATTTCTATTTCTTTCTGCTCCTCTCTCCCTCTGTGTATATTTTCTTAGCATTAAAGGAAGGAATAAAATATTTAAGAATGTGATATGCAGATAGGCACCAAGTTTTATCTATATTTAACTTGAAACTGGACTTTGCCCAACCACCTTTTCTGTTGCTTATTTATTCATTTACTTACTATTAAGAGGGACAGGAAAAATGACTGAGGATCTGTGTAAAATGTGGCCAAAGCAGATTTTCCACGCCCTCTTCATCCATGATGATTCTTGATGTTTGGCATTCACATTATTTATGGTCCTAAAAGTTATCTGAAAATACATCTTTCGGAGAAGAACAGTGTTCTACACCTGTCTGATTTCTTCTGGATTTTAGACTATGTTGGTGGGATGGTGAGAAGGCTAGGGGAAGAAGAGTTCTATGGGTTAAGGAGAAAGTTACAGAGAGCCAGGGAAGGTCTTGGAGCCCAGTTCTCCTCACTTGAGGCCAAATAAAGCCATGGAAATTTTGTCTACTAGACAATGAGTTTCTTTAAGTCAGTGATAATGTCATTTATATTTGTCTCTTTAGAATTTAGCATAAATGAATCATAAATAATATATATGAATCATAAATTCCTACTACCAAGTATATGCTGATACTGTTGCAAATATAATGGGGTAGACTTCTAGATTGCCTAAGTTGTATGAGAGTTGAATAAGTGACTTATTATCTAATATTTATGTAGGATCAATACTAAACTTATTATAATGATAATGGTAATTTATTCATTCATTTACACATCCATTTGTTCTAACACAAACTTAATGCTAGTTCCCATCTCAGGCATTTTGGAGGTGGTGCTCAGGAGATAACTCTTTTAATTCCTAACAATTTCTTATCATGTGTAGAGAATTTCACTAATCTAGCAACCACTAGATTCTCGCTATCCTTCTCTCCCTTCTTTGAAAAAAAGTAGGAGAAGCTTAATCTGATTGGTTGCATTAGAATGCCTTAGTAAGATCCAACTGTACTTGGAGTGTCTGTGGAAAATAAGGATGCTACAGGGAGCATCTGGGAGACCCTCTAAGAAGGTCACTACTAAACACTGGAGGAGACTAAACTTAATACTGTCACACCAAATATGAGCTACGCCTTATGAAAAGGCTGTTATCTGATTTGCTAAGACAGAATGTTGGATATATGCAGTAGCATTGTGTTTCAAAGAGGAAGTGGGGGACATGACACTGGGCATGAGGAGGTGGAGAAGGAGCAGGTAAGTTGCCTGAGCAGGCAGCTTAGACTCCTCTGACGTTTACTATGACCATATTATTGCCTCCTCCTGTAAACCTCTAGATCAAAGAGAGCTCTCTATGATCAGTTAAACTTGATTTCTGCAGTGATTTTATTCATTTTCATCAAAATTATTTAGCTATTCTCAGGCTGGCACTTTCCCACATTAATTTTAGAATCATCTTGGCCATATTTACAAAATGTCTTGCTGAGATATTGATAGGATTTTGTTAGGCCTGTATATCAGTTTGGGGAGTATTGAAAGCATCAGTATATTCAGTATTCAAGTCCATAAGCATAGCGCATCTCTCTGTTTATTTAGATCTTCTTTGATGTCTTTCATTAGTATTTTGTGGTTGTCAGCACAAAAGTCTTATACACATTTTGTTAGATTAATATCCTATGTTTTTATTTATGTTAGATTAATATCCTATGCTTTGGGGGAATGTTTGTAAATGGTATTGTATTTTTTTTTACTTCAGAATATTATAAGGGTACACATGTTTTGTTTACATCACTTGCTTTTGTACAGCTTGAGTCAAAGGTATAAGGGTGCCCTTCACCAAGATAGTATGAAAATGTACTCACCCTCTCCTTCTCCTTCCCACCTGCTTGCCAAGGACAAATCAACAGACACCTTACAGAATGGGAGAAAATATTTGTATGCTATATATCCCACAAAGGGCTGATAACCAAAATCAACAAAGAACTCATGCCAATCAGCAAGAAAAAAAATCAAACAACCCCTTACAAAGTGCGCAAAAGATAGGAACAGAAACTTTTCAAATGAAGATAGATAGACATCTGGATTCCTTTTATACTGTAGCTACGTCATAACTGGAAGGAGAAATCCAGATTTCCCACTTGGCCTCATTGACAGCTCAGAGGAGGGGAAGCTCCTCATTACTGCTGGGCAGGAATGAGAGTTCTGATTCTCCACTAACGCTTCCTAAAATATTTTTGTTATTTAAGAATGATGATAATTTTGGAAGGATATTTCATACATTTCATAGTAATATGGTCCCAGAGATGATTTGAAGATGTGGGGGGATCTATATGCATCATGTTTCTTCAATTCATGCATTAAAGTACTTGGGTAGGTGGGCTGAGGACAAGCTACCAGAAAATAGTAGATACAAAGGGAGAGGGTAATAAGGCGGGCAAAAGATGTGATGATGATTAATTGATGGACTAAGTTCCCATGGTATATATGCATGGTTTGGAGGCATGATTTGTATGTTGTGCAGCATATATAATGTCAAAGAAATTAATAAGGAGAGTTTAAAATTCTAGACATAGGTATTTAGACTTCTTTTGAGGGGAACTAGTATTTTACAGTTTTATTATCCTTTTATTTTCAGTACTATCAGTACGTTAGGTTTCATAGTCTTACTTGACTAACAAGAGTTCCTGGATTCGTGAATTTAAATGATTTGTCTAACATCACTGAATTTGTTAATAGCACTAAGAAAGCAGGTAATAAAATTTTTGAGTGGCTGAATGAGTCAGCCCCAAATTTCTGATTTCTTAACTTACAGAAGTCTGACAGACACATAGTTGTAGCTAGAGAAAGGGGAGGCATTTCTTTTCTGCCAAAGTTGCAGAACTTCTCCCACATTTCATGAACAATTCTTGGAAGAGCTTGACAAACACAGTGGTCTAATGGAAAATTATTTACTAGTGTTCTCTTTTCTTCTGTAGGTATTTACACTTATTTTTTAAGGGCTTTGACATTTAGAAACATGAAAAACATTCTCTAATTTAGTGCTAATGTGGAATTGTGCATTTCAGTACTAACCAAATATAGACAATTGCAGAGGGTCAGACCAGGCTAAAGTGCATCATCATGCTTAGACCCATTCCCAGGGGAAGCCATTTCTTTGTAGTAAATTGTACAAGTTTTAGGGGCTGAGATATTAGCATCCTCAAAGATCATTTATTATAAAATCCATTTGATAAATAGTCTTCATGCCACTATTATCTGTATTTTGGGAAATACTTAAAGTCAGAAATTTCTATGAAGTCTTTCTATCATGGCACCCTCCACTCTGAGGATAAACCTAGTGGTGACAGCATGCAGCCCAAGATAAATGAAGCATGAGACAGTGTTCTGACTTATTCATCACCAGTGATCCTTACCGTAATTTCCCCATTTGTTTGTACTCTCCTTAGGTCACTGTCACAGCCAAAGTCCCCTCCTTAAATCTGGAATTCCAACTCAAATTCTCAGCTTTCAGATCTTTCCCTCTCTCCCCTCCCTTCTGTGTGCTGCTAGCTCATCTTTCTTGCTATCCATCTTGGCTCAGTCACATTACTATGACCCAGCATGTTTCCATAAACAGCCTTTCATTGCTCCCTTGTCTTTATTTTAAAACCCATCCTCCCATCCTTGCATGAATTTAACCTCTCTGTGTCTCATTTCAATATCTAGACAGCTAAATTCTGATAGAGACATCAAGCTACTATTGATATTTGGTGTCATTACAAATTCAGGGCCTCGATTAGCCTTTGGCAGCTTAGACCAATTCTTTTGAATTTTTCCAGGTTAACACCATCTTCCCTTCTTTTGGCAACTATTTTAAATGTTAATTTCTTTGCTCAAATTTCCAAATTACCATCATTCTTCCCATTCTCAGCAGATGACAGCTCATTCAACTTAGCTGTGAAACAAAATTAAGGTCAAAGTTGAGATTTTTCATCAGTTTTGTTCTCTGACATTTGTATACTCATCCATACTTTCTCATCTCTTCTATCTGGGTGGATGTGATGTAACTCTCTCTGATTGTGGTATTTCCAGATTTCATGATCTCCTGTTTCCTTAGGAACTTTAAACTTTTTTCAAATACCATTTTTCCCCTATCTTACGACTCTCTCTCTCTCCCTTTATAATAGAAACATGCACATTTGAGAAATCAAGCAAACAAGTAAAAAAACAAAACTTTACCTGTCCCAACTCTCTAAGCTTTTACTTTTTTTTTGCTGAATTTTCTAGAAAAATCATTCTACATTTAGGTCTTCTTTTTTTTTTCTTTAAACTTTCCAGTTATGAACTTATCAACTATAACTTGGTTCCTATTCCCACCATATCGCAAAACCCCTGTTGATAAGGACACTACTGATTTTGGCACTTATCACCAAATAATTGATTATTTTCTATTTTAAACCTTTATTTGTATCTCTGTAACATGTGGAAACATATCTGCTTCATTAATTTATCAATTAAGTTATGAACAGGTAATAAATTTAAATAGTTCAAAGTTCAAACAGTGCTACAAAGGAAGGAAAAAAATGCTCTTCACCACCCCTGTCCTCCAGTCATTGACTTCCCATTCCTGGAGATAATTAGTGTCATATGGCTCAGAAGCAGCTTTTGCAAGCATGAGCCAACATCTATCCTCATACATGTACATAGGGATGCACAAACGCACACTCACATTTTCCCTTCCTTTTTAAAAACAGAAATAAACCTTTGTTAACTTATTGCTGTACCCTTGATGAAAGACTATATACATTAGCCATTTTAATAGATGCTTGAACTTCAAGATACTTCAAGAAGGTTGTCCAGCTTATCATGTAACCAACCAGCAAGTTAGGGGTGTCTATTGCCTGTCACTGCTGCAAATACAGTGTTAAATGTTTAAAAATTTTGGTTATATGATACCATATCAGTAAATAATTTTCATTTATTTTCAGAGGGAGGTGAAACATTTTTCTTATGTTTAAGTGTCATGTGTATTTTTCTCTGTGAAATATTCATATTTTGTGTCTATTGTGTTGGTAATGTTTTTCTCATTGGTTTGCAGGATTTCCTCAGGGAAATTTGATGCTTAACTGTTCTATGATTTTCCACATATTGTTTTTTCCCACAATAGCAAATGCTTCCTTGGATGTCTCCTCTTCCTCATCTTCTGAGACTCATTCTCTTTTAACTTTTCTACTACATCGCTGATCCTTTCTTCACAGCACCCTCTGTGGACTCCTTCACCTTTGCATATTTGGCATTTCCCAAGGCTTCATTTACAGCTCTCTCTTCTTATCTCACATATATGTTTCAGAATGCTCACGTAAATTATATCTTCTTATGTGAATTCAAAACTCATTTATATGTTGATATCATTTAATTAAATTCTCTAGACAGACTTTTTTGCTAAGCTTTAGAATTACATCACCAACCTCCTACTGGATAACTCATTATCTTCGTGAGATCTTTTCAAGGTATTTAAAATCCAACTGGTCGAATACCTTACAGTCTAATAATATTATAAATCACCCCAAAGTGACACAGGTAATGAAGTAATGGCAATTCAAGGTTCTTTGGTGGCAGTAGGCTTTGGCAGATATCTGGATAGGTTCAAAATAGGCAAGTGGAATTATCCACTTATACATCTTGTATTTTAGAAATGGCTATGATACTCCTTCCTTGGAAGTATTCTTTGAGGGTGAGGAAGAAGTGGGTGAATGAAAATGGGATTTCAACTCCTGTGGTTCTTTCTTTTTTGGCTTACAACATCCAGGTGGAATCCAGATTGAGGATAAAGAGATATTATAAGAGCATTCATTAAATAATTTGAATTTTGAGTATAGTAAAAAAAAAAAATCCAACTGGTCCATTAGAGAACTTATCATCCCTAGCCCCTCCCCCTCTTCTAACACTCCAAAAACCAACTATACACCTGCTAGTCTCTTGTACATCTGATCAATGTGAATGTCACCAACATTAACCAGTTACTTGAGCCATAAACATGTGACTCTTCTCAGATATGTCCTGTCCTTCATTCTTTCAACAGTCATCAGTTCTTCCTGATTAAGGTGTAAAGTCTGTTGTATCAACTCTTTTTCTCCATTTCCAAGTATTTTCCTTAATTAGGTTCTCATTACTTTTTACTCAGATTAGTAAAAACTTGGCTGCCCACCTTCCTTTTTTAGTCATTTAATTTTTTCTCAAGGTGGTTACTAGGATGGGGTTCCCCAAATCTGCTTTATCACTCTCCTGCTTAAAACTTGACTGTGGCTTTCTAAGTATTTTAAGGTGAAAATCCCCATTGTAGCTCACATATTTCTTACAGTAAGTGTAATTGTAATTCTCAAAGAGATCTACATCTTAACCCTTTGAGCCTTTAAATGTTATATATGAAAAGGGGCTCTCCAGATGTGATTGAGTCAGGATCTTGAATGGGTAGAAGATCCTATATTACACAAGTGGACCCTAACTGTAATCACAGTGTCCCAATAACAGGGAGTCAGAGAGAAGAGGCAGTGTAATGACAGAGGACAGTAATGAACTAAAAGCCAAGAGACCCAACTTCTAGCTGTGAATTTTCCACAGACCTACTGAGTTATATGAAAATGGTCTCTTTGTTTCTATGTAGCCAATTATTTTAATCTTTAGGCAGAATATAATTCCATGAAGATTTAAGATTTAATTTATATTTATTCCATTTATTCAACCAGCCTAGACATCTGGATGTAATTAAATATTTACATATTTTCCCCAATGACTTTGTTAAGAATAGCACAGTTACCCTTTGTTTATCAGATGTCCTACTAGCTTTTTTCACTTTCAATAAAGTTTCATGTTCCACTTCCCCTTGCATTCATAATAATTTTCATACGTTCTTTCTATTATACCCCCTGGGAAATTTGGATTAAAAAGTTTATTCCTGGTTTCCTTTTTTGCCTTGCTCTGTTCCTTCTTTCTTCCTGGGTTATCTTTCTCCTCCCCTCTCACACACATCCAAGGGAGAATTTGTTTCTCAGAAGACTCAAATGCATTTAATGTCATTGTTATTTTCTGTATACTGAGAGTACTGTGGTTTATTTTATAATATTTTAAATAATATTATAAAATTTAAATAATTTAACATTTTAATAAAATTTATTTTATAATATTATTAAAATAATAAGAAAAAATATTTTTATATTTATTTTAAATTTTCATAGTTGTATTGTGGTAGGTAATCTTTAAGATTGTCCCAAAGAATTCTTTCTCTTGATTTTCATGCCCTTGTGTAATTCTTTCTCCTTGAGTGTGCGCTGTACCTCCCGATTTGCTTCTAATGAGCAAAAGGGATGTCATTTCTAATATTAGGTTACAAAAAGACTGCAGCTTCCATCTTGCTTTCCCTGTCTTTGTCTTTTTTTTTTTTTTTTATTAAATCATAGCTATGTATAGTAATACAGTCATGAGATACAGTGTGCTGTTTTTATATACAATTTGAAATATTTTCATCAAACTAGTTAATATAGCCTTCATGTCATTTTCTTAGTTATTATGTTAAGACATTTATATTCTACATTTAGAAAGGCTCACATGTACTCTTATAAGATGAACCATAGGCGTAATCCACAGGCTCCACTTGTAGGAACCCAGGTGTTATGGCATGAGTGACCTGTGAAGAGGCCCACCTGATGAGGAATCAATGTTCTTGGACATGGCCAGTAGGGACCTGAAGCCTGCTAACGGCTATGAGAGTGAGCCTGGAAGTGGACCTTCTTTTATTCAAACCTTGAGATGGCTGAATCTTGGGTGTGACTTCTGACTCATGGTAACTATGAGACAATCACTGTTGTTTTAAGTCACTAAGATTTGGAATAATTTTTTCTTTAGCAATTGATATCTAATATATGTATATTATAATGCTTATAATGTGTGCAATAATACAGGGGTTTCATGCTAAACCTGTTGCCTAATCCAGTCTGCTATATACTTTCACTTTTTCTGAGAGTCAGAAAGAGTCTTGAGTGGGAGACAGAAGACTCAGGATCTAGACATAGTTTTTCTACCAACAAAGTAGTCTTGGTTTCTTACCTGGAAATAAATTGGTCATCAAAATTGGCTGTGCTTGGTAAACATTCTGGAAACCCTGAGGATTACTGAATATAGGTCCCATCTATGTGAATTCTAACTTAATTGGTATGAGGTATTACTTTAGGCCCTGGAACTCTTAAAATCTGACTAGCTTATTCTAATGTGCAGCAAAGACTAAGAACCATTGTTCTCAGTGTAATTTCTAAAAGTGTATTTTCTCAACCTGCAGTATCAGCACTGTCTTGGGAACTTGTTATGAATGCAAAATTGCATACTTCTCTCCAGATCTATACAGTCAGAAACTCTGAGATGGAGCCCAGAAACCTCTTTTAATCTGCAAGTGATTCTGATGTAGTCTAAAGTTTGAGGACCGCTGCTCAGTCTAGGTGGTTACTCAAAGTTCTTCCAGTTCAAAGGTGTATACATCTGTCCAGGGACCCCATGTTGATTTCTCTCACTCTGCATTCACTTACACTTGTATGTTCCTATTGCCCTGAACTTGAAGATAGAAGTCCCCTAGACTGATGTGGCAGTAGTTGCCAACCTGTTAACCTAAGGAGCCAACCTGGTTAATGTTGCAGGGCTGACTTCCCAAGAAACCCAAATGGCTATGAAGTCAAAAAGTCAAAAGGAATTTTACTTCCCTGGAGATCCTTTATCCTCAGTATGCCATTCCAACCTTCGCTTGGCTAACCATATGAGTTAATATAGTTCATATTACATTTCAGGAAGGAATCTGCATTTTGAGGGTTACTGTTTTGCAAGCAGTATTTCGTGGTAGTATTATAAAATCAAATTGTTAAGTTTCTTGATGGAACTTAATGTGGGTTAAATTGACATTCACAGAGAAAAGCTATTGTACACACACATATATAAAATTCATTAGAAATCTTTCTAAGCCTCCTGGAGCATTTTTTATATGTATATTTTATCTTGTACATGTATTTTCCTATGTTTATATCTAGCAGTTATTCTTCAACAACTTTGTGGTGTAGCCAAGAGTGGTACAATAGAAATGATAGCTTTTATTATTTCTTGGCAGTATCCCAGGAACTTTGAGTATTTTGCCTCTAATTTTTATGGACCCTTCTAAGGTAATTATTATTTCCATTTATAAGATGGATAAACTGAGGTTCAGAGACGCAAGGAGACTACATCAAGTAGTAAGGGGCAGATGTTGGATTGGAACCTAAAATTCTCAGATTCCAAAAGCTGGGAACAGATTCTACATCCTCATCATCTAACAGCGTGTTGACAAAAGTTCCCACAGAGCTGTCAGATGAGCCTCCCCCTCCCTTCTCTATTCTCCTCGGGACTCCCTTGCTTTTCCTTCACTCCCGCTTACCAGGGATGGTGTAACACTTATTTAGTGATTAGCCTTTCTCCAGGCACTTTATCTTCTATTCCTCTTTCTTCTGGGATGTTGCCACAGCAACAGTCAATGCCAGAAGATAGTAGAGCAAAGTCAATAAAGTCTGAGGAAAAGAACTTTGAGCCAGGAGTTTATTATCAACCAATTTGCCTTCTAAGTAATAAAGCAAGAGGCAGACATCCTCAGGCATTTGGGAACTTTTGGAGTTCACACCAATGAGGACTTCTTGAAAACAGCTTGTTTAAGAGTTTATTTCTTGACAAAAATTCAACCAAAGAAAAGGTCCGAGGAGGCAAGAAGCCAGTGTAAAAAGCCTGGCTTTTGTACTTTTCCTGTTTCCTTGAAAGTTCTCCAGATCCCTGGAGCACCCTGTCTAAATATTACACGCCATTCTAATGCCTTTCTCTCTGCTGTTTCTACCTGTTTGATTTTTATTGGTAGCATTTATCATTACCTGTTGTATCTTATATGTGCATGTGTGTCCATAGGCACCATCTGTGACTGGAAGTTCCCTGAGAGCATGGACTCTGTTCTATTTTGTTTGCCACTAAATACCGAGCTGCTGAGTAGCACCTGCCACATAGTGGGTGCTCAAGAGGCACATTTAAAAAAATCGTTAAAATTGTACGTTGTCGTAATTATAGTTTTAGAATAAAATGCAAAATCTCTAAAGCCTGACAAATTAAAAATAGTAACATAGCTCATGAATGTGGGAAGGAGGGAGGGGAGATGAGAAATAAAGTAATTCTGCTAAGCCTCTGCGACACCAAGGATATCGCCTCCTGTGAAATATTTTATTTATTTATTTTTAATATTTGATTTTAGATGGCTTCTTTCAGTGAAGTTTGTTTTATGCAGGATCATGATTGTACTACGAACCCATTGTTGTCTTTTTATCAAGGCACCCGTGTAACTGGAGCTATCTGTTCTCTTTACTGCCTTCTTTTCTAAAATCCCTTTCTGTTTATATGTATCACAGAAGAGTGACTAAGTTGACTTTCACCACGTGCTGGCAATACTTATTTTTTGGGTGATGGGTTGCTGAGTGACTTTTAAAAAAAAAATCAACTTCTTTACAAGTATGCAGATATGATATGTATTTTTCATAATTAGCACACTTTTTAAAAATCTAAGACTAAAGTCACTACTTTAAGATAGCATAGTTAATTCATCTATTTAGCCAATATTTTTTGGCCAGTGAGTATATGAAAAGGACTGTATTATTTGCTATGGATGTCTGCTTTCCTGAGAGAAAGGTAATTCCTTGATGTGATCACATGGTACTTTTTACGTATTCTACATGAAGTAAAACTTTATCATATTGATAAACCAACCCACGTTCATAATGACAATCTTAAATGGTCAAGAAAAACAAACAGCACATCTTTTTTCTGTTAATAAGTTAGCAAAGCATTTTTCACATGCGTTGCCTCTGTCAGCTTTGTGACCGGTATGCGTTATTTGAAATGGTGGCAAATACTGCTCGGAGGCATGCCGTGGTTTGCTCAGGAGCCCCTACGTAGGAAATGGCAGAGCCAAACCAAAGCTCCATAGTTCCCATTCCAAACACTGGCTTCTTTTCTTACACCCTGTTTCCATACGTGGGAAGTACATGGCATGTGTTAAAAGGTTTTCATGAAAATATAAAAATTATTGCTAGGAGGAAAGATCAAATTTCAGTTTTCTGGACCTGAAAACCTCATTTCTGGTATAAATTGTCAGCACGTGGCTTCCTATGTATCTCCTCAGGTATCTGACACAATCCTAGGAGGAAGGTCAAATGACGGGCCCCATGTTACAGACAGAGACACTAAGGGTTGGGGAACTCAAGGTGAAGGAGAAGCAGACATGCCAGAGCTCAATTCAAGCCCAACCAATTTGACTTGGAACTCACATTTTATAGATATATTTTCTTATCTTAGCCCAGAAAGGAGCAATACCTTATTCAAGTCTTACCTGCAACTGGAGGTTGCCAAATAGATTCTCAACTAATGGACTCATTCCTTTATAGCTTTTTCAAACCTATTTTGTTGGCTGCACTTGGGAATACATTCTGAAAGGTGTCTCTTAGGCTTCTCTTGGTTATAGTTCAAATTATTTTTATTTTCTACCCTAGAACTTGTTTCTCCCACTTCTGCTAATTTGTTTGATCTTCCCTATCACTGGAGTGGGGATTGAAAGTGGACCAAACCTGGGGCCTGTGTGCTGTTTCAAACTCTAGAGAAATGCTTGTTACAGGGACATGTGTCCTTACCCTGGCTTATTCCCACTGCTTCCCAGAATCACAGAGTTTTATTTGGAATGTATTGATTTGCAGTTCTTCCTGGCCTCAAGGCATAGATTAAATGAAATTACACAATTTATTACTCTATAATCATTACTTACCTGGGGCTTTCCAAGCAATAAACCCTAAATTTTATTCCCCAAAGATCAAAGGCAATTTTTCTTATCCTTGCAAAGCGCTTTATCATCCTGTATAGAACAGAACTGTATATGAAAAGGAAGTAAGGGAACATGGAAAATAACTGGTCATTCTGAAAGGTGAATTGATTAAATTGCTGCTTTTTAAAAATTCCATAAGATGTCTGTTATAAGAAAACATCATGCTGGACAACAATAATTATATTTATTATAATATAATAAATGTATTTATTTGTTTTATTATCAGGTTTAGGTCATCTAGTTTAACCAGGGCATATGCAACAGATGAGGAAACCGAGGCCCAACTAGGAGGAAGGTGTGAAGGAAGGAAGTCTCAGTCATACAAGTTCCACGCCCAGTTGCTTTATCCATAGTTGGAGCAAGATCTGCGTGTACTGGGATGGGAGAAGGATTGAGGACAAGAGTATCAAGGAGCTATCCTGTTGTGGAAAGAAAATAACAGATTCAGAGTAAGAATAGTACTAGGTTCCTTCAGGCTTCCCACTGAAGAAATCTCTGAACAGGCATTGCCAAAATGGAACACTTGCCCTGGCTGTTCTCCAGCTCATGCTTGCAACAGTCACTCTTTGCTCTTTGCCTCTCTGCAACCTTAGAGTCACTCTCAGCCCAGTTCTCTGGCATGGCAATCAAAGACAGCAGGTAAAATTTTCTTGCAACTGGGTCACGGATTCAGTAACAATTTGCTGCATCTCTGGATCAGCCCTAGACATGATGTTTAACATTCTTCTCTCCTGGTTCCTTGGAGGGCTGTTTTATCCTCTTGGATTTGGGTCTGGATGGCAATGACTAGCTTTGTATCCTTCATCTCATGGTCTCCTGGCTTTCTGCACATCATGCTTTCTGATTTTCAGCTTTGAGGAAGTAATATGCTTATTCCCTTTGAAGAATCTCTGTGCTCCTATAGACCTGCATGCTCAGAGCTCTGAGGACAAGTGTGTTAAGCCATGGAGTCTCTCTCTCTCTCTCTCTCTCCCCTTCCCCCTTGCTCTCTCATGGAATACGGGAGAATAAGAAATGGGATGATTGATGGACACAGGTAGCAACATAGATAAATCTCAAAATCACTGTGCTGAATGAAATAAGCAGGTTAAAAAAGGAGCACGTACTGTTTGATTTCATTTCTACAAAGTTCTGGAAAAATGCAAACTACTGTATAATGAGGAGAAACCAGATCACTGTTTTCTTGGGGGTGGGGGCAGAGCGGGGAGAGTGCGAGGGAGGGAGGGATTGTAAAAGGGCAGGAGGGAACTTCCGATGATGCCCGTTGTCTCTGTGGTGGCGGTGGTTTCATACGATATGTTGATCCTTTTGATTGTTTAAAGCTTTTTAAGGCAAGAGAGACCAGCATTTCATCTGTTTTCCCTTATTCCAAGACAAAACTATTTTGAATATTTTACCTAATACTCCATGAATTATGAGGTTTTCCACTTTGGCTATTGGGAAAAAGAATGATTCCTGGCCCCATATCAGCAGCAAGGAATGTTTTCCCTAAACCTGTGGGTGCTCCCCTCCCCGCCCAGGTCTCAGATGGTCTCTCTACTTGCACGTATTAATTGGTGCTCAGCTGAAGACTCAAGGAATCTCTGTCTGTGCAGCCCTCTCTGTTCCTGTGCTCTGTCCTCCAGACTCCAGAATTTTGCTTTCCTCACCTTCTCAGCTGTGTTGCCTCCACTGGGTGAGCCTATCAGTCTCTGCTGGGATTCTCCACCCTGTGCCGTGGCCTGGAATCTCTCTGGGCTGTTAGCTGTGGCAATCATAGGGCTGGCCTCATCCATTTCCCTCCTCTCACAGACACCCTCCTGTGTTGCCTTATGTTCAGTGTCTTAAGAAACATTTCACCTGTTTCTAATGTTGTCTTTTTAATTGTTTCAGGGAAGGATAAATCTGTCCCTGCTGCTACATCTCGACCAGAATCATATATCTGCTCCCCTTTGGATTTATGAAATAGTTTCAACCATTTGATGCGACAATTCCTTTGGATTCTGCTCTCAGATTTTGCCTTTAACCAGCAGTCTTTTTCACTGGGCTGATACACATCTTCTTCCTTCCTGTCTCCACCTGTTAGAGAAGGGAGTTTGGATATTTCACACTAAAAATACTAAGCTTTTAGGGCAGTGTTCTCCAAATGGAGGTCTATAGACTAATTCTGACCCAGCTGTGACATGCAGGGGCCTTTGAGTCTGTGTGTGTACTTTTGCCTGCATAGTGATTATAAAAATCTGAATTAGTTTTCAATATAAAGCTTTGACATTTTCTCATCGCTCTCTGAATTTATGGGCTTCTCTTGAAAAGTCAGAAGACCTGAGAAATTTGGCCCATATTCCCACATAGTTCCATCTGTGTAGAACAGCTGTCCCTTCTTGGAAGGATATGCACTCTCAGTTTTCACATAGGCCTCCCCAGGTCTCTACTCCTCAATTGCGTGGCATGAGGATCTGTGGCAGTGTGGAGGTCAAGGGCTCGGACTGAAGGGCAAGTGGTCCTGGTTCCTATTTCTGCTCACGTTGAGGCTGGGCAGCATTTCTCTCCACAGTGATCGCTCCTGATGCTATAAGCACTCGTCTTCTCGTTGTCCATTATCCATTCTTCGCTGCCTTATAGTTTCTGGATTTGGGGCCCTGTAGGTCTGCTTCCTGTCTAGTGTGCACTGTGACTTCAAGTCCCGTCACCAGCTGCTCTCTTTTTTTATATATTTCACATCCAAAGTCCCTTTGTAATGAACTCAGTGAATCATTACTATCCCTTTTAGGTGACTGCTTTGTACTAAGGGAACTCAGAAGCCAGCAACCAATACAGATAAGAATTCATGGGCCACGTTCCTGTTCTTGGGCCACTCAGCTTTGTTCAGTGATGTGGGTCACATGATCAGCCTTCTTCAGAAAAGACTGTGGCCTTGCCAGATGTGTTAGCTTTCTCAATACTAAGCATCTAATTCACTGTGTTTACTAAGGACAGATTGTGCTCAAACAATAACTTCACAATAATGACAATAAAAAAGTAATAACAATTACCACAGTAATAGCTACCCTTTGTCAAACACTATTTTCTAGGCATCATATTAAGCATTTTACATGAATTGGTTCATTTTATCCCCATAATAACTCTGATAATTATGGACCCCCTCTCCCCAATTTTAAGTATGAGAAAACACTCTTGGAGAGGTGAAGTGACTTTCTAAGCTCAAGTTAGGGTCAGGAATGAAATTTAATGCCAAACAAATCTCATCCTCAATTTTTTATTCTTGCAATGATGCAGAAAAAGCCAAGGACCACTAATAGTGATGTGTTGCTCAGAGCAAATGTGTGGGGTGGAACTTAGTTTCATGTCGTGGAGCCTCTCAGGGAAACAAGGGAGGGCTTTGCAGCTGAAAGTGGAAAGGGCAGGAAGGGCATTCAGTGGAATCAAAGTGGCTCCCAAGAAAGGCAGCAGCTTTACATCATGGAAACTGTACAGCTCTGGATGTACCAAGAGCTGTGGCTCCCAGCCCTGCCATTTGCTTCCCCCACAACCTTATGAGAGCTACTTAACCTCCATGAACCTCAGCTTCCTTTCCTTAAAATAGAGAGAACAATATCCTGCTGCAATGTTAGGAGGCTCACGTAAGGTGGTCTCTGTGAGGATGAGTTTGCCACTCACGGTGTTCAGTACCAGTCAGAATGGTCTTCACTTTGAAGGACTCTTTGGAAGGCAAAGGGGGCTAAGATGTGCCAGTGGCCTGGGACATAGTAGACATTCAGTAAATGAGTGTTCATTCATTCAAGTTCTACAATCCCATGTCTGCAACTACAAAATCCAAAAAGCTCCAAAATAGAAAATTTGAAGTCAAAATGAATTTTGGGATCAAAGTCTGATGCAGGCTGACAAGGGGCTACTTTTAAGTCTTATGCAAATTAGATTTGCTGATGGGACTCTGTGAAATATACAGTATATGCTTCATATCAGGTCTCCAAGGTCTGAGAGTCTCTGAATTCTACAACTTCTCTGGCCTTGAGGATTTTGGATAAGGGACTATGACTTGTGTTATTGTTATTATTAGCCCATCTCTGGGTCCCTGTTGTTTTATGAATCCTTGTAGAAGTAGCACCCTGCTTAGTTTAGCTTATTTTCTCCAATCCCTAGCGTCAATGTCTGGGACATGGTTGGTAATTTATAAATGAGTATTGATTAAATGAGTAAAGAGGGTTGGGGTCTTGGTGATAAAGAAAATAAAAATATTAATCCCAGGGACTGGGAGAGGAGAAGGGTGCACTATTTTTTTCCCTTTCTTAGGGCTTTTAAAGGACTATGAGCTGTTTGAGGGGCCCACATCATTAACTGGTGAGTGGGGAGGAGGGGTTGGAAGCAGCCCCAGAATCCTGAAAAGGCTGCTCAAGGAGCAGAGCTGGCAGCAGGGTCTGTGCTTTACGGTTCCATCAGGAGCACAATTGCCTTTTTTGGAGGGCTGGCTCAGATGCAGCTGGTGTTACAAGCTTTGCAATCATAATGCAAGGAAAAGCTGGGAAAATCCCACAAAGTGAAATTGTATCTGCTTGTGGTCAAGTTGGGTCTCCAAATATGGACAGTGGAATTTGGTGGGAAAATGGGAAATGCATCAGGGGTTATATAGTGAACCTAAGATTTATCGCTATGGCTATTTGCAGAAGAACTAGCAAGTTGCAGCAATGTTTCTGTGAAGGAGAAGAAGGGGGAGGAACCCACAGCTTATTGCTGATGTGATCAACCTGTTATAAGCTTTGAGCAAATGGAAAAATCAAAGTTGTTCCGTGATACCCTTCAGATGACTGCATACCAGGATATATATGAACACTTAAGAGAACATGGGACCAATTGATTAGAACATAAAATACTAGAGACAGTCAAAGCAGTTAGACTAGCTGCCAGAATTGTATATCGTCAAGCTTCTGTTATAAAGCTTCTGTATCCAGTGAGAGAGCTGGGTGCCAGACGCAGCCAGCTCAAGCCGGGGCAGGCTCTTAACTGACCATTCAGGAGTATTTTAGGTAGTAAGGCATAGAGGCAAAGCACAGTAGTGTGAGAACATCTGAGAATGGAATATAGCTTGGCTTGGCTCCACTCCAGCTGTGTGATGGTTGGCTTGTTAGGCAACCTCTCTGAGTCTGTTTTTAATCTGCAGGCTGGAGCCCCTGACACCTGCCTCCACTCTTTAAGGGCAAATGTAATCAGGCATGTGAAACACTTTGCCAAATTCTATTCAGATATTGTACCCAAGAAGGGTCTGAGGAAGTCACCATCAAGAAAATCCTCCCTTGGTCTTAGAAATTTCCTCATTTTACATACATTATTAAGACAGAGATTATTAGCTCAGGTATTGACTAAATTTGGCTTGCAGCATTTGCAAATCAGGATATGTCACATAAAATTCTGGAATTCTCCTCAAAAGACTAAAAGCCAACCTTCCATTTGATACCACAATCCTATTACTACGTATCCATCCAGAAGAACAAAAATCATTTTACCACAATGACATTTGCATCAGAATGTTTATTGCAATTCAGTTTATAATTGCCAAGATGTGGAAGCAAGCCAAGTGCCCATCAACCCGTGATATGATTAACAAATTGTGGTATATGTATACCATGGAGTACTATTCAGCTTTAAGAAAAGATGGAGACTTTACATCTTTTGTGTTTACCTGGCTGGAACTGAAACACATCTTCTTAGTAAAGCATCTCAAGAATGGGATAAAAAGTACCCAATGTACTCAATACTAATATGAAACCAAATTATAAATAACTAGATGCTCACTTGAAAGACAAAACACAAGGGAAAGGGAAGAGAAGGGGGAGGGGAGAGGGAGGAGAGGGGGTGACTGGCGAGACCTCACCTAATGTGCACAGCGGGAGGGTCTTCAGCATGACCCCTAGGTGGAGGTCTCAGCTACAACATGAACTTTACCTGAGAAATGAAAACAACATAATCTTAACACTGGCACCTTCATATTGATCTGAAATAAAAAAAGTAAAAAAAAAAAAATCTGGAATTCTGCTTTTTTATTGGAAGAGTGTAAGTTCTTGAAACACTGGTCATTTCATTGTTGCAATATAGCAACACACAGAATCACTGTCTGGAAAAAAATAAGAGAAATTACAGCAAGGACTTTTGTGAGTCCAGAATGTGTTGCAATGTGTCCAGAGGACCCCAGGCCACTGGTTTCACCCTCATTCACATCATCTGTTTAATACAGAGGGTGCTTGAGCGTTTAATCCCTGGCTTTAAGGTTCTTGAAGGCCTCAGTTAAGATACCAATGATTTTGGAGAAAGTCAAAACATCATGAAATTCTGAATCACAGGGTATTCTAATTCAGACCTATTAAATAGAAGAGACTAGTTATTTCCCTAGGGCAGTCAAACAGAAGTGAATAGAAAGGTCAACTTTTACCTGGGGGCTACAATGGGCTGAAAGGGTGCGATTTTTTGCCTGTGATCCATTTAGGATTCTAAACAGTAGCTGCAGATTGCTGACTGCTAATGAATAGCTCACATCATCTTGGTCTGGGCCCAGCAAAAAATATTTTGCATTATCTTTCTACCAGAATTCTATTCAAGAATTTGTGGAGAGTTAATAATACCAGCCCAGGGAGGCCTGCCATTTGTTGTTATTAGCTATGTACAGACAAACACTTCATCTAACTTCTTTGCTTTTTCCGGACCATTGTGCTTTCTGTAAACCACTTTTGTTCTCTGGACCGTTTTGGTTATCAGGTTAAGCCTATGAATATTGTTTACATTTTAAAATGTATCACATAGGTATTCTAATCAATGTAAGATATAGTATTGTAATTTGCATCATATTATTAAGTACCCATCATAAAATTTAAAGTAAACCAATTATATTTCAATATAGTTAGAAAACGTCTTAAAAAGGAATCTGTGTTAGAGTAATATGTGGACTTCATAAATGCATCAGGTATCATGACTAGCAGCAAATTTAATAATTAACACAATTTTGAAATGCCTGTAAATGACATTTTGTGGTATCTGTAGTCAGTGTCAGGTGATGGGAAGGTACCTGTGAGTCCCACTGATGATGGGTGCAGTTATCCTGAGGTGCACTTGGGTTTGTTGCTTACATTTGAACCTGAAGAAAGTGCTACATTTCAGTTAAAGAAGAATGAAGAAATGCCGATCCAGTTATTTTCCCACCCGAGTCCATGGGTCTCCTAGATTCTCTCCCTCTTTTTCCTCTTTCTCTCTAATTAGCAAGCCCATGGGTGCTATGGGCAGCGTTTGTGACTGGCTCTGCTATTTCTAGTCGTGTGACCCCAGCTGCATCACTTACCTGTGCCTTAGGTGTCTCATCTCCAGCTGGTAACCATGACACCCTTGTCGGCGCCATCATTCTGAGACAGCAGCTCCAGCCAGTCCCAGTGGCCTCTAGGCTGGCGGCCCTCCCACACTGTGCAGTTTGCTGGGTGCTTTGTGTCTGTTTGGGTGTGATTCTGCGCTGGGTTTATCAGGCGCTCAGGATCGGAGCTGACAGCCTGCAGAACGCACAGTGGGACGAGGAGCAGCGGATGTGAATCCGCTGGCTGGGTGTGTGGTGGGATCCAGATTTGCTTTAATGTCTTCCTACCTCTGAGATCCAAAAATGAACAGCCTGGCTCTAGCTCGATGGTTTCAGTCACAGGGAAAGGAAAGAAGGCTTATTTTCCAACAGGCGTCCCTGAGCTGGGACTGAGAATCAGAAATTCTGGGCATGCCTAACGTGTAGGCGGGTAAGAGACAATTAACCCGACATTACGCTTTGTTCCGTTTATTTGAGACACTTTTCCTTTCTTTGTTCTTTTTGGGAACTAAAGGAGAAAGATGGTGTGTGTGTGTGTGTGTGTGTGTGTGTGTGTGGCACGTCCCTGCCTGACTACGGGAAAGCTGGGGAGAGAAGACTGAGTCCTATGAAGAAGCACTTTGTTAAGTCTAATTGGGCTGCTATGGCAGAATACCAGAGGCCAATGATTTAAACAACAACCTTTTATTTCTTAAAGTTCTGGAGGCTTTAAGAAATCAGCCTTGCAGAAGTCACAGGTTAGGGTGTCACATGGTCAGGGCCCTCTTCTTGGTCTGTAGGTGGTTATGTTCTTGGCGTGTCCTCATATGGCTGAAAGGCAGACCAGCTTCCTCTTGCGTCTTCTTACAAGGGCACTAAACTCGATCATGAGGGCTCCACCCTGATGACCTAATCACTTCCCAGAGGCCCCACCTACAAATACCATCTTGTTGGGTGTTAGGGCTTCAACATATGAGTTGGGAGGAGGGGGACACTATTTATTCTATAGCAAGTACCCAGGAAGACGCTGGAGGAATCTTTGTAAGACAAAATGACAAACGGTCTTTGCTTAATGCCCAGTTTTCTCATTCCTAGAACAGAGGGTAAGGAAGCTAATGAATGTTAGTAGAGATTGGACACCCTGTGTTCCAGTTTTGTTTGTACACGTTTCCCCATGTGTTCGCCATTCCAGCTCAATGAAGTAGATACTTTTTATCCCCATTTCAACTAGAAAAAGTAGGAGACCTGAAATAACACATCTGAAGCTCCTGGCTGGTAAGTGGTAGAATATGTGACCAGACTGGGATAAAGCCTTTTTTTTTGGTCTGGATGATCCACTAGTGTCTGCAATGCAGTTTTTCTCTATAGCCCTGAATTCTGGCAGCTTCCAGAGCATTGAGAAGCAGCCCCCTTGCTGAGGACATTATCACTTTCACCACTGCACCTGCAAGGGGTAGCAGGAAACAGATGCTGTCTGCAGTGGAGACAGAATGATTCAGTCGTACCTGCTGGGGTCTCTGAGAACTGGCGAGGTTTGCAGGGAGCTGCAGTCAGGTGTGAGTGAGGAAGGCAGTAGTGTGAGGTGGAAGCTATTATGGTTCCCACCATCCCGCCTGTGTCCAGGGAAGGAGAGGCCTGGAGATTGGAGCTATGTGACTGTAGAGTTCGTACTATGTGCCATGCCATAAGGTAAGCAGTTCCACAGACCAAATTTGATTTAACCTTAGGACAACACTACACAGGAGGAACTGTAGCCACACAATTTCCAGACAAAGAAGTTGAGACTCAGAGAAATAAAGTACAGAATCCACTGTGAAGGGTCTTTAGGCAGAGAGAGGAAGAGAGGAAGAGAAAGCTACAGCAATGGAGACGGAATGTGCAGGTGGAGAAGAGAGCTCTCGAGTTTTCTGTTCAGCAGCACCTCTGGCTTAATGATGGAGTTAGATGTGCAGTAGAAATCCCGACTGTGTATGGCTGGTGGTTGTGTGTGTGTGTGTGTGTGTTTGAGGAGTGGGTAGGGATAGCTTTTTATTCCTCTTTATGTTATTTCATTTGTCAACGGACATGGTTCGTACAGCATTTGGCTGAGACCACCATGGAACAAGCATTTTTCATTTGCCAGGTTGGGGTTACTCCGATAAGTGGCAGGATTTCAAACCTGGTTCATGGGCTGACTCTGCACTCTCCATCGTCAGAGCTGCCTCCTTCACAAGTAGCCAACTCTTCTTCCCTTCATCCACTTAACATTTCTGACTTCTTGATGCTCTTGCCACAGTTTCAGCATTTACTGTTTTGCTCCTTCAAGTGTGTCAGGGGACCCTTCTTTGTCCACGGTCTCCCTCCCTAATGCCCGAGACTGTGTGGCTGTCACCATGGCTTTGGGGAGCACTGGAGTGGAGAAGGTGGGATTTAAATTTGTGCCTCAAAGATTGTGCAGTCCGAGTTAACTCCATTATAACAGGGTACTTTAAGCACTGACTTATTTGATTCAGTCATGCAACCAGCTGAGTTTTTAAGGACAAACAGTTTATCACTATATATTCAATACATTTATTGAGTGCTGGCTTTATGCAGGCACTGTTTTAGGTAGTGGGGAAATAACAGTTAATAAAACCAATAAATTCTGGTTCTTATGGAGCTTACCTTCTGATTGAGAGGCTGGAAAATAAATATGTGAGATGTCTGTGTTGGCTAATTTTATGTCATCATGGCTAGGCCATGTTATCCGGGTTTTAGTCAAATCCCAGTCTAATATTGTTGAGAAATGATTTATTTTAGATGTGAGAATTATTTAAACCAGTAGACATCCAGTAAAGCAAATTACCCTCCATAATGTGGGTGGGTCTCATCTGATCAGTTGAAGGCCTTAAGAAAAAGGACTGGGATCCCCCCCAGGAGACGAGATTTTCCCTCCAGACTCACTTTAGGCTCAAGCTGCAACATTGCCACTTCCTGGAGTCTCTAGCTTCCCTGCAGATTTTGGATGAGAAAACTGAGAGTTTCTCATTCTCTCTCCCACCCCCCGATATATACATACACAGACATATATTATCTACACGTGCATGTGTATATATATACACGTACACATACATATTTGTCTATGTATGTTTGTTTCTCTAGAAATCCCTGATTAATACATGTTTATGTATTCATGTATGTGGCACCAAAATAATACGAAGATAAATAAGGCAGAACAGTGGGATGGGGGATGAATGATACTTTAGATTGGGTGATCATGAAAGGCCGTATAGATGGAATGTTCCCTGAGTGGAGATCTGAATAAATAAGAATAAGCCTTGTAAAAATCCTAGAGAAACCTGCTCTGGACAGTTGGCACAGCCAGCACAAACACTGAGTGTGTACGTGTGAACAGCAAGGAGAAGACTGGTGTGTCTGGGATCGCTTGAACAAGGGACCAGTGGTTAGCGATGCACCGTGTGGTCACAGATGGTTGTTGCCATGTGAGAAGGACTTTGCCTTTTATTCTAAGTGTGATGGGAAACCACTGGAGGGTCTCACGTGACTTGCCCTCCACCCAGCTGCTATGTGAAGAACAGACTAAAGGGAGAGAATCAGCTTGGAGGCTGTTGCAGGAATCTAGGTGTGAGGTGATGGCTGCGACTGCAACAGGGTTGACACTTTGGTCCAGATAAGAATGATTCTTTGTCCTGTGCATTGCAGGATGGTAGCAGCATCCCTGCCTCTTATGTCAGATGCCAGTAATATCTTTTCTCCCCAGTGTGACAACCCAAAATGCCTCTAGGCATTATCAGATGTCACCTGGGTGCTAAATAAAAGCATCCAGGCTAGGATATTGGTTATAGTGGTCAGATTTAGATTTGAGTAAGGTATCTCCTAAACTAAAGAACTCTAGTAATTGATGCCTTTTTAAGCAATTGATTAAAAAAAGTTTTTATCCTCGCTGTAGAAAATTTAAAATTATAAAGAAACAAGAAATTTACCCATTCACCTTCACTTTGAGGCAACATCAAGAAAATATTTATATCCAGTATTTTCTATACCTGCGATAATTATGGTAATATTAACAGTATTTATGGAGCATCTTGATCTCTGGCTAGGGTTAATTTCCCTGACTAGTAAAACATTACTGCATTGGCTCCCTATACCTGCTATAACAGATCACCATAAATTTGGTGGCTTAAGACAGCACAAAATTTGTTTTCTTATAGTTCTGGAGATTAGAAGTCCAGCATGTGTCCTACTGGGCTGAAGTCCAGGTGTTGGCAGGATTGCACTCCTTATGGAGGCTCTGAGGGCGGCTGTTTTTTGGTTTTTCCTCTTTCTAGAGGTCTTTACGTTCCTCACCTATCTCATTCTTACTGCATCTTCAAAGCCATTAACAGTGGGTCCTTTTTGTATTGCATCACTCTGTTCAAGGATCCTTGAGATCCCTTTGGGTCACTCAAATAATCCAGGATAATCTCCCCATTTGAATGTCAGCTACTTGGCAAACTGAATTCCTCTGTGCCATGCAACCCAGCTTATCCACAGGGTCCAGAGGTCTTTGTGGGAGGGGCATTATTCTGCTTGCTACAGTGACTATCACCATTTTTGGAGGAGGAGACTGAGACTCAGTAAAATAACTTTCTAAGACCACAACCCCCAGCAGACTGTTTGATAACCTTAACCACTGCAGTATTGGATATGTAGCCAATTTTCCTATTGTGATTCTATATTATAAACATTTTCTAATGTTTATGACTTCATAATACTTCATTGTAAGTTTGAACCATAAAACATTTAATCATTTTTCTGTTTTGGTGCATTTAGATTGTATCCTGAATATAAATAATGATATATTTACATCTCTATGCATGTTTTTTCCTCTGAATTTTTGATTTTTTTTCTCATAAGTTGAATTATTGGGTCAAGAGTCAGAAAACCATTGAGGGTTGACACATACAGCTAAATAGATTTGTGGAAGGGCTGTTCCGATGTACCTCATTTTGAGCTACTCTTGCCCGAATTAAGTTCCATCAAAAAATTTACTAAAATTGGTCTAATTTTTTATCCTGATATATTTGTTTTTGAAATAAAAATATTCCTATAACTTTCTATCAGCTTTTTTTTAATACTAAAATTTGTATTTAGTTACAAAACTGTGTGTAGTTGGAAACTCATCTGGGTCCCAATTCAGGGTTTGATAACTGTTACTATAGGTGCACAATCTGTGGTATACAATATCAATTTTAAAATATCTCTGAAAACAAAAATGACTTCTTTTTTTATTAATAGGGCAATAACACTGACGCTATTTATTGGCAGCAAAACCTGAGCTGTACTGACGTGACGATAATTGTGGTTTGAATATTTCTGTCACATTAAATATTCATGTTTCACTACAAAAATGTTGATGCAATTTCCCAGCGAACTGCTGGCTGGGGATGTGAGGTAATGTGTGGCACTTGTCTCATTTTACCTTTCTAACGTCTGAAGACTTTCTGAATCCTGGAAACACACCTGGCCCTGAGACTATGACCTGGAGGGACGTGTGGCCTGTGCCTGGCATGTGCCTGTGTGGGGTGCTGAGCATGCAGGTGAGGGATTTCTAGGGTGTGATGGCCAACTTCATGTGTCACCTTGACTGGGAACAAATGCCCAGACATTTGGCCAAACATTATTCTGAGTGTGCCTATGAGGGAATTTTTGGATGAGATTAACATTTCAAATTTTAGACTGAGTAAAGTAGATGCCCTCCTAAGTGGGGGTGAGTTTCCTGCGATCAAGTGAAGATCTGAATAGAACAGAAATGCTGGGTGAGAGGGAACTCCTCCTGCCCTAGTGTTGAGCTAGGACACTGGTCTTTTTGAACCTTCACACTGGGACTCAAACATTCAGTTTTCTTGGGTCTCAAGCCTGCTGGCTTTTGGACAGGAAGACCCCATCCGCTCACCTGGGGTTCAGGCCTCAGACTTAGACTAGAGCTATACATCAGCTCTCACAGGTCTCCTATCTGCAGATCTCGGGACTTCTCAGCCTCCATAATCTCATGAGCATCCTTATAATTATTCATTTTTTTTAGAGACAGAGTCACTTTACCACCCTTGGTAGAGTGCTGTGGCATCATAGCTCACAGCAACCTCCAGCTCTTAGGCTTAGGTGATTCTCTTGCCTCCGCCTCCCGAGTAGCTGGGACTATAGGAGCTTGCCACAGCACCCAGCTATTATTTTTGTTGTTGCAGTTTGGCTGGGGCCAGGTTTGAACATGCCACCCTCAGTATATGGGGCTGGCACCCTACTCACTGAACCACAGGCGCTGCCCTATAATTATTCCTTATTGTAAATCTCTCTCACTCTCTCTCTCTATACACACACAAACAGACACACACAGAGTATACATATATATAAAAGGGCTGTCTGGAAAATGGAGCCATGTAATATGGAAAATAGTATTAGTATAGTATAGTCAGCATTTTTCAACCTTTTTTTTTATCTCATGGTACACTTGAACTTATAGTTAAACTTCCATGGCACACTTAAATTATGTTGATTAAAAAAGAAAAAGGATGAGAAAAAGAATATATTTACTGTGCTCTGAACTTCTTTAGAAAGTAATTTAATTAATGATCTGTCAAAATTTTCATGGCACTCTTAAGATTCTCTCACAGCCCACCAGTGTGCCCTGGCATACCAGTTTGAAATAACTGGTATAGATAATAGTATAGTAATACAATTGATACAGGGACAATGGAGGCCTGAAAAAGATTCCCAGATTGTCTCTGCAGTTGGGCAGGACTAGGCTGAGAGAGCACTAGGAGTCAAAGTAGAAGGAACCATACTTGTGAGAGCCTAGGAGATGTATGTAAGTCTGACCCACAATTATTGGGGGAAGCAGCTTGCACTTTTGCTGGTATGCATTGTGACATGGGGACCCACAGGAGCAAAGAAACCTTTGCATTTGGAAGCAGTAGTGGTTAAGCACGTGGTTCCACAGTTAGAACACCTGCTTTGAAGCCGAGCTCTGCCTTTCGCTAGCCATGTGATGTTGGGCTAGTTCCTAAGTGTCTCAGCTTTTCCATCTATAAAGTAAGCACTATGATACGACTTGCCAGGTAGTATATCTGTGAATTTCTAGTGACACAGACTGAACACTTAGATGGGTATCTAAAATATGTTAGGCATTCAGAAAAAGGTAAAGATTATTATTGCGTGGCATCAATTCTGGTAGATGTTTTTCTCATTTTATCACCTCTGTTATGGTACGTCTCTTGTGCTTGTCTTTGCCCAATTTCTGGCATTTAACATTTATGAAATTGGAAAGCATAAAAACATTCATAGAATTAGGTACAAGATGAAACATAGTATTATTACTTGGATTGTACCAGGAGTGACCATGAACAACAGAGAAGAGGGATTCTCTCTCTCTCCCTGAAATGCTATGTTTAATCCTAAACTTCTATTATATTTAATGATACGTCTTTATCTCTAGGTAGATAAATAAATAGATACAGCAGACAACATATTCACGTCTATATTTGGAAGAACTAGACAAACATTTTTAAAGTAGTTTTTTCTGTAGTTTACAGGTAAAATTCACCTTCTAATTTATACTATGCACTTGTCCCTAGCACACAGAAGGCATTCAAGAAAAGTTTGTTTACTGAATTGAATGATTTTTAAAAATAATTTTTCCATATGAATTTTGACAATTTTTGCTTGAAATTGTTATTTAAAAGAGTCTATTTCAGACTATAATGACAACCTTACCCCAAACACTTAACCCCTCTTTTCTAGTTCTTCTGCCAATTCTTATTCATTTCCTTCCTTTGGCTCCCCCCACCCCTTGCCCATTTCTCTTTTGCTTACTCAAATCCCTTCTGTCCATCCTTTGCCCCCAGAAGCTTTCATCTGAGGCCCTCAACAAACACATACAATTTCAGGTTGGTTTTTAGTCAAGGCAATGAAGTTAAAATATGAATGGGCTTAGGAAATGGTCTTCCACTTTCATAAAAGAATAAAAAAGTAACATTGCTGCCAGGTCACCCAGAACAAGTTCCAATTCCCAATCGCCAAGGAAGAATTTTTAAAGTAAAAAATCAATGGCTCTGAAATTGCACATTAGTCCAGGGCAGAGTACTCGTCTGTTTTCCCAGTGAACATTCATCTTACTACAGTAATAGTGGCACAGACAATTTGCTGCAGTGAAGTTGATCTATAAGTGTTTTAATTAAAGTTCTGACAGCCAATTGAAGCCTTTTTTATTTTTTGGATGTATCTTATCAATCTTTCTCTGTCTGTGAACGGCTGTGCCCAGGGAGTTTAATCTATTAGGGAGGTGTAAGTTAATGTCTTGGATGTATTAACTGATCAGGAGGGAAGGGGCTTCTGTAGTTTTCTTTGCCTTTTAAGCTCCCAGCTCAAGATATCACATAAAGGCATATCTTAATAAATGTTTGGGGAACACAAGAGTTGATGAATATTGCTCTGGGATTGTGAAAGAGAATATTGGAGGATGGGAATTTAATCATCATAGGTTTATTTGCAGGCTTTGTTTCTTGTAAGGTGTGTGTTCTTGGGCAAGAATCTAACATCTTAAAGCTTCATTTTTCTCATTTTAAAATGGGGGCAATTAATACCTAGCTTATAGGGTTGTCAGGCATTTAGCACCTCTATCTCTGCCATTATTCACTTATATTCCTGGGTATACAATTCGTGAACTATTCCTTGGGGATCTCTTCATCAGTCCTGCTGGGATTCTCTGAAATAGAGGCCAAAACATATACCTAATGACATAGAGTTTTCTAAGAATTCATCATAAGACTTAATGTACTCAACATTAGGAAGGCAGATCACATTTGGATCAAAATCTTTGGATAAATCTGGTGTCACATCTAGTCTTCTCAGCTTTGGCCACTGACACGTTTCCTTTTCCCAGGTGGGAATGGGAGAATGGAACGGGTATGGCCTTTATGTTTAGCCTTCCACTTTTCTCCTTTGCTAAGCTTTTCACATGATCAGGTGCCACCTTTGGCTCCGTCAGTCATCACTCATCTTCATTCCCAACTAGCTTATATGCCTGGCATACACCATGCTAATTTAAACTGTTTCCTTCTGAAAAGGCATAGACCACATAGAGCTATTTCCCTCCAAGCTCACAAGCTACCATAGAAGTCAACTAGAGGGAGGGAAGGTGACTCTTTAATAATGTGTCCCCATCCATTGTTTCAGCCTTGTCCTGTCAAGTCTGACTTCTTTCTTTCTGTCTAGTTGTCCTTTCTATACACTCCAATATGATGGCCATAAAATGATATATGTGCCTTGGCCACATGAACTGTCAAGCATTGTGTACATCTGAGATTATAAAATTATTATCAACCTTGCTTCATGTGGATGTGGCATGAGTGATGGGAAGGGTTTAGATTGGTCTAATTGTGAGAGGGAGAGTTGAGATCAGATAAATAAACCAGCCATGCAAGGCAAGGACTGAGTGCTTATTACTTGGTAGATTTTATGTCAGGCACAGAAGAGATGGAGAAAAGTAATCTTGCTATCTGTCCTTGAGGAGCTCTAAGTTTAGAAAGGAAGACAGATGAAGCACACCTAATGAAAACACCACATGAAAAGGGCCGTGTAAAGGGAGTAACACAGTGTCACAGGAGATGGAAGGATGGACGAATGGGCTTTCTAGAAGCAGGGTGTCCTAAATTTTCTCAGAGATGATAGTACATGTAGAACATAAGATGTGTAGAGGTAGAAGCTAGTCTTTTTTTTGGCTCACCACAGCATTCCCAGCCCCTGGTACAGTGCTTGGCAAATATTAGGCCCTCAAAAAAAAATTATTGAATGAACAAACAACCGGTTTTGAATTGTGAATTGGAAAAAGATGACAGAGATAACTAAGATTTGGGGTTAAGGAAAGACATTGAAACAAGGCATTTTTGCCTACTGTATATGGCCTTAGATTTTCCTAGTACCTGCTAAATGGGGGTTCCTATTACCCCAAGCAATTGCTCTCAAAGGCATAACTGTACTCACTGCAAGGAATAATGTTTGATCCAAAGACTGGGCTAACACTGTTTTTAGCAATCAGTTCTATACACTTAATATCATTACCTAGCTTGGGTTTCTGGGAGATATTTGGAATTGAATTCTGACAAAGATTAAAGGAAGTTGAAAGAAGTTAGTCACCTTTCCAGTATTACCAAGGATGTCATGTTGGTACCAGCAAAAATTCCATATTCCTTGTCCTTTCTATAATTCAAGCTACTGTAAACAAGTAATTATGCAATTAAAAAGAGCCAAGCTTATTGTTAGTGCCCCAAACCCAGGTTTCTGAATGGGCAGTTGCTATATTTTTGATTGCTTATATTAAAAGAAAAATTCAAGTAGGTACTCAATGAATATTTATTGATAAATGAACATTGCTTATCTTTTGCCTTCTGGTTGCAGATATTTTTTATAAACAGGGATTGGTGAATGATAGTGCATTCTTATTGGACTCTGACATGTTTGATAAGAAGCAGTAGAGCATGGAATAAACAACAATGGATATTAGTCTGGAGAGATATCTTGATCCCAATCTTCCCCTGTATGACTTTGGGATCAATACTTCTGCTCAAAGAATCTAGATCAGCTCACTCTATAAATAAGTGTTCTTTTAGGCTCTAAGATCCTATGATTGCACCAACATCATTTCCAAGTACGTAACTCTTGTCAAAGGCAATGAGACATTTTTATTCTGAAGGTATGGAGACATTCACGTTTGTAATTGCATCCCTCACTGTATAGAGTAAAAGAAACACACATAATTAGAACTTGTCTAAAGACTATATTTTCAGGGTTCCGAGGTGGAAAGAGTCTTGCTCAGAGTCATGGAGCACGCTTGGATAAAGGATTTGAACCCAGAGTTTCTGAACCTCAGGCTAAGTTCTCTGTTTTCATCATGACAGTAATCAATAATATTAGCATTGTGTTGGAGAGGGTCAGATGAGGTGCATAGAGGTCAGGTGGCTTGTCTAAATGATGTATTGGTTCCTGTGACCTTGAATGAATTGGTTGTGGGTTGTGAAGATCTACTGGCTGGGCTTCCTCATGGTCATTTTGCTGCTCATGGTATGATCAGCTCAACTTGCCATTAGATAAGTGCCAATGGCTTCAGATGACCAGGAATAACCAAATCACAGGCTTTTCATGGTGATCTGGGCTCTGGCAGGGTGTGTTGTAGCTAATGCCTATACCACTGCTGGATCTGATCTTATCCACTCACAAATCCAAGTCCCCTAGTTCTGATCTTAGGGAAAGCTGTGATTTAGGATATGCACAAGAAAGATATAGTAGAATAAACTAAAGAACTTTTTTCTTCTGGGCTTTGGTAAAGTTGACTTAAGATCCTCTTTCTTTTCTTATGGTTATAATGACCAGGCACATCATACAGACTTTCTGAGAATAATCTAGTTAGATATAATGATTTAGGGAACCCAGGGTCATTTTTGGCTTTTTGATGTCCAATGTGGGACATGCGTGGTTCTTTAATATTTTCTAGCCCAATTATGTATGTTGGCTGTAACCCATATGAAGTTCAGATCTTCTGTATAGGGATGGAGAAAAAGAAGGGGTTTCATAAAACAAAAAGTTCAAAAACATACCTCAGAGAGTATTTGCACACCCACGTGCAGTCTCTCAATCAGGAGAGAGCTGGCAGGACCTGGATTTTCAATCAAGGGCTGTGTAGACTTTATTTAACTAAATTCAGTATGACAGATGCAATAGCCTACAATGTGGTCATGGAGAAATTTGGAAGAGAGAGAAATTAAATTTAGTGGGCAATAGCATTTTGGAAAGACTTCTGAGAAGAGATGAATTAGATTCAGCTTCTTGCCATGGTTAAACATATAGGCCAGGGTTTAAAAGGCTTAAATTCTGTCTGAGCTTGAAAAGATTACTGACCTCTGTTTTCTTTTCCATAAAGTGCGAATAATCATGTTATCTACTCTTAGGGCTGTTAGGATTAATAAACTGTTCTGGGTTGTGTGCATAGCAGTGCTTTACACAGATCAAGTGCTCAATTAATAGTATCACTAGCTATGATTATTTCGTCTGATACAATGGCTTTCAGAATGATTATGCAGCCTTCCTTGCAGGCTACTTTGGATAGGAAGGTATATGCTAATTTTGAAGCTATTGCTTCTCAGCTCCAAATCCACAGTTCAGTATTCTTTGCAGTGCTAGGGCTTAGAATCTACAAATTCTGTTCCTACTTTGCTAGCTAGTTCCCTATTAGTTCCTCTCCAAAGGGATGCCAGAGACAAACTAGAAGGCAAGAGCACACGTTTCCTTCTGATTATTACTGTTCCCATCAGGGCTACCCCTGTTCCCATCAGGGCTACTCCACAAAAGCCCTTCATCCCAGTAGTTCATTGCAGTTTCTGGCCTCTTCCCATAAATTTCATAGTTCTATCGTATGCCTCAGAGGGAGCCTGTCAGCATCCTTCCCCAGAGGACTGAAATCCAGTTCTGCAGGGGTCTTCTTCCAAACTCTGAAGGACTAGACACAGCTGGGCAGGGCAGCTTCTCTGAAGGTCTGGGTCCCAGCTCCCTGGAGCCACTTTTTAGAGTGTCTTGCTTCTGAAAAGTCCACCTTTTCCCTTTAATCAGTCTTATGATAGCTGCTGCTGCTATATTTCTTTTTTAGAACATAACAGTATAAGTTTATTTTATATTAGAGAAAGAGAAGAGAGTGGGTGGAAGAGATGAGAAAGAAAGAGAGAGGAGAGAGCAAGGAATGGAAGAAAAAAGACTGGGGGAGGAGAGAAAAAGGTGGGAGAGAATGGTGTGGCACCCCAAAGAAAGAAAGGAAGAATGCCGGCCACTGCTGTATTTCATTGTATCAGCTCCTTATTCCCCAGTTTTTATTTGTCATTTCTCCAATAACTTTTAACTAATCCCCCATATCAAATTCTCTCTATTAACATAACTAGTGCTGTTTTGTTTTTCTGAGTGACCTCAGATTGTGGTCACACTGCACACCTGGAAAGCACCACTGAACGCGTCACTGAATAGGCTGTGGCACCCTGCTGCTTCCTGGTCCTAATCCTTGAGCTCTGTCTCTATCTTCCTTTCCATTCTACCCAAAGTAAAGTTTCTGTCACTTTCATTGCCAAAGGTTTTGAAAGTTGATGATTTACAGTTATTTTACCATCTCAGATGACTATAAAGGGTATACTTTTTGTACTAAATCATCCTGATAGATTGGCCAGAAGATAAATAAAAATGAAGCCACTACTCCTTGGAATGTCTTATAATTGGTGTTGGTCATTAGGTGTTTTGAGCTTGGTTTCCCGATTGCAGTGATGGTTTTAGCTGTTCTTAGTTTCCCCTGCTGTGAAGCATATAGTGTTATAACAGAGGACTCTTTCTGTCTTAAGTGACAAAATCTCAATCAGCCTCTCTTAACCAAAAGACTTGAGTAATTGAAAAATCCACTGGTTGCTCCAAGTGATGTCTCTAGGAATCGATCTCTTGTGCAAATGCCCTAAACTAAGTAAGGAAAGGATTACTCTGATTGTCTGCACCTTGGCTGAGAATGTAGGAAAGATGGTGCACCAAATTAAAATCAGAGTGTTGTCTTCTGAATAAGGAGGAATGAACTCTGGGCAGGCAAATACAGCAAATGTCACCTATGTGAATATTGGTACACTCGCCTAAAGAATCTGGGTCTCAGCGCTTCAGCGAGGAGATTTCACCATCAAGATGGGATGATGGTTCACTGTTTCCAGGACAGCTGTTACTCCTCATGTGTCTAGGGCAGTGGTTCTCAACCTTCCTAATGTCACGGCCCTTTAATACAGTTCCTGTGGGTCTGGGCTTTGAAACTAAATTGCCTGGGTTCAAATCTGGGCACTCTGGGCAAGTTACTCAACTTCTCTATGCACCTGGATAATAATACCTTTCTTGATCTGCCTTCCTTTCTTCACTTACCTTCATCCAAATATTATAACTGTGTCTTTCCTGTGAGGACCTAATGAAATACGAGCACTCAAATAATGTCAGACATATAGTAAGTAATCAATAGGTATTAGTTATCATTGTTCTCACCTTATTGCAGAAATTGTTTCCGGAGAAATGAACCACTGGTGGGCCAGACCAGGTCTGTCCATTCCTCTTCCTTGACATCCTGCAGACCATGTCCCAGGGATCCTCTTTCCTCTTGGGAGTGAGAGAATTCTGGTTATGTGTATGAGTTTGGGAGTCAGGCATCTCCGGGAATAAATCCTGGCTATACCAGAAGTGTAATAATTATCAAAAATAGTCAAAAACTATTACAGATGTTGGCCCTTGCCTTGAGGCAGCATCCTGTGGACTATTCTATGTACCAGGTGTTAACCTCTGGGTTATCATGTCATGGAGAGGGTCAGGCTAGTTTTCATGGTTTAGGAAAGGAGGTTTATGTGAGTCAGCTGGGTTTGCCTGGGGGTAAACATCTAAGTGCACCACCCAACTCAGGGAAGCGGCTTTTTTGCGGACTAAGATAGAAGTACTCCAATACTCTCACTCTGCATGCCTCATGGTTATTAGTCCTGACTGGTGTACTTATACTGTGATCCGAGAGGTTCAGTTATTCTTTTTAAGCTTCAGTATTCATGACATTCAGCATTAAAGGGGTTATTGTATGATTAATGCCCAATAAATATTAGCTATAGTTATTACAGTTGGCTCCTGAGCGACACAAGTTTGAACTGTGTGGTTTCACTTATATGCAGATGTTTTTCAGTAAATAGATTGAAAATTATTTTTGAGATTTGTGACAATTTGAAAAATCTCACAGCTTAGAAATATCGAAAAAATTAAGAAAAATTTAATATGCCATAAATGCATAAAATATACATACATACTAGTCTGTTTTGTCATTATGTGTACTATAATAAAATATCATAACTCTGTTATAAAAAATTTAAATTTATCAAAACCTATGCACATGAACACAGACCATACATGGCACTGTTTGAATCCAGAAAATGTAAACAAATGCAAAGATATAATATTAAGCCATAACTGCATAAAATTAACTTCAGTACATACTATTACTGTAATAATTCCACAGCCATCTCTTGTTGCTATCGCAGTGAGCTCAAGTGTTATGAATATCTGCTTACAACAATGTGTGACACTATGAGTGAGAGGGAGCAAGTTGTCTCACCAGTAAATTGTATATCACAGTAAAAAGTGTTATCTTGCCATTCTTGTGCATTTTTTCATTGTTTTTAGTGTAATACTGTAAACCTTGTAAAACACCAGGGAACCCATATCAAGTGCTACTAGTGGTGCTCCCAAGATGCAGAGAAAAGTCCTGATATCACAAGAAAAAGTTGAATTGCTGGGTGGTACCATGTGAAGTTTGTAGCTGTAGTTGACTGCTGTTTCAAGATAAATGAATCCAGGTCAAGGACCACTGTAGAAAAAAAAAAGAATTATTCATGAAGATAATTATAAAGATAATTGGCTATTTATGTTATTGGTAAAGTTTAGGGTCAGCAGTAGGCTCTTAGAAGTCATGTTTTTGGGGAGTTAGAAGTTAAGAGGGATTTTTTCTTTTTAAAATTTCTTATAGCATAACTATGTACATTAATGCAATCATGGGGTACAGTGTGCTGTTTTCATATACATTTTGAAGTACTCTCATCAAACTGGTTAACATAACCTTCATGTCATTCTCTTAGTCATTGAGTTAAGACATTCATACTCTGCTTTTAGAAAGATTCACTTGTACCCTTGTAAGATGAACCATAGAGGTGACCCCACCAATCACCCTCCCTCCCCCATCCATCACCCTCACCTCCCCTCTCCCACCCGCTTCCCATATTCTAAGAGGGATTTTTGACTGCATAGAGGTTGATGCCTTAAACTTCCACATTGTTCAAAGTCAACCATAATATATATTCCCTCATCTCCTATCCCTATTTTGTTTTCATTTGGACTTAAATCCTATATTTTCTTTGACATTTTAATAGCAGATTCCCTAATTTTTACCTTAAGCAGAGAAAAAAAGTATTCCTCAGTGATGGCAATTGATTCTTCAGAAACAGGAGCTTGTGCTCAGCTTATCAAATTTGGGTTCAATACCTCCTCCAAGATAATTAATGCCCACTGATATTCCAGATCCCTTTTCCCTTTCCTTGGTGCACTGGCAGAGACTTTGCAAGATTCAGTGTAGGCCTCTATAACACTTCTAGATAAACATCTGCTCTTGTCACGCTACTGAGCTGCCAATAGACAGGGTGGGGGCATTGCAACAGGGTTTTCTTTGGTCAGAGAGCCCTGATGGTGCATCAGGATTGTGTAACTCACCTTCCAGGAGAATCCAAAAGAGAGAGAAATTGTTTGATTGGAAGAAATTAACCATGGATTGATCCTATCTGTTTTAATTTAGACCAGGATGTCTTCAACTGCTCCAAGGAGCAGATGAGCTATTGATCTGACAGTAGGATAATCAGAGCATCAAAGCTGGGTCAAGGGGGTGGAGGTGGAGAATTTGGAGTCCTTGGGGACTTGGCCAGAGTGGCCTTTTTGGGACAAAAGCCATCCCTTAATTGAGCAAGCTCCTTTGCCTGCTAACAGGCCTTATTAGGGGTGAGTGTTCCGGAAGGCCTGGGCCTGGTTCCAGCATGGAGCCACCCTGTATAGTGATGACATCATATGCAGGATATGTGCCATATGACAGTAGAAAGGGGATGGGCTGTGTGGGAGGGTGTGGGAGGGGCTGGTTCCTTCCTCCGGGAGGGCACTGTGGAAAGATGCAGATAGAGATGGGAGACCTGGAATTAGAATTAGCTGAAAGAACTTGAAAGGTACAGGTTCTCATTTCTACTTTTCCTCTCTATCCCCTCCTTCCCTCCATCCATGTTTTCTATTAAAAATGTTCTATCCCCTTTCCTTGGATTTGTTTCCCTTCTGCCTTATTTCCAGGTCCCCCTTTTGGCCCCCCTTTGCAAATAGCCCTGCTATTGGCCTGTAGAGTGCACTTTCTCCAGGGAGGAGAGGTGGGTGCTGAAGCTGAATATCTCTATCTGGGTTAGGACCCCACTATAAGTGGGCTTACACCACTCCATTGTCCTGAAGCTTTTTTGTGAGTCAGATTTCTCCTTTGACCCACAAAGAGTTAGATGTCTGCTGCTTTGGGAAGCTTGCAGATGGGTCAGGCAGAGTTCTTGGGATGCCATAGTGCTTGCTATGTCAGGATGCCCTGACATCAGAGCCAGCTGAAGACCCAGCCAAGACCCATGTATCAAAGGGCAATGGAGACATAGGGGGCCAGAGAAAGGGTGGATGATTCCAGAAATCAACACTTGAAATAGAGTTTTGCAAGCTTTCTGTGCCTGACTTTGACAAGACCCTGAGTTCCCTTACTCCAAGGACCTTTTATGGCTACAGAGGATGGTGATATGCCTTGGAGAGCTGAGACTAATACTGGGTGGTTGTCTGTCAGTGGAGCTCTGATCAACTCTGCAGTAAGATGTGCAGGCCTCATCCTCCTGAAGGAAGAAGTGCATCTTATAAAGCAAAACTGAACTACTCTTGCTGAGGAAAGTTGCAACATTAGTATAAACTTAAGCCTTTTATTAGGGGTAGGGGACAGATCCTCTTTCTCCTTATACTTCTTTCCTTACCCTCTATCCTAACTCGCACCCGCTCCTTCTCAGGACCCCCGATTATTTCCTTCATTCACTAAGAATTTTGTCTGAAAGACAATCTTTCTCATTAAGATGTCAACATCCCCTGAGCACCTGGTCTATAATGAGGACCTGGAGAGAGTGATGCCTACTGTAGATCAGGCCAGATTTATCTGAAGGTAGACTTCTAGTTGAGGTGACAAAGGACCATTCTTCAATTACTGAAAGCATCTTGGATATCTTAGGAGAGGCAGAGGGCAGGAAAGCCTTCTAAGAGAAGATGATTCATTCATTCATTCTACTCTGCCAGGTTTCTAGACTCTAGGCAACTAGCAAACACTTCACTATCCTAGTGGAATTTGCATCCTAGCAGGGGTAGAGAGGCAATAAAAAAATACAACTGAGTACTGAGGGCTAAGAAGCTTTTTTTGGATACTATAAGTTATTTATTTATTTAGTTTTTGCTCTTTGTTTGAATTTCAAAAGGAAACTTTAAAAGTAAACAAAGGTCACTTACTTTATATCACTGTTTTTCAGGGTCAATTGAATTTTTGTAAATTTTTCTTTTATGATTTTTAATTTAATGTTATAGTTGGGACAACAGAACCTACATACTGAGTTTGAATTTTTCACATAGCAAAGCTTGCTTTTGCTTCCATTTTTTGTTCATTTGTGGGAAAATAGGATTTTTAATGCCTGAAATGATAATGATTTATTTTTTTCTCCATCTAAGAGAAATATCAACCAGAGGAATAGCTAGGTTCTTGCCATAGTGGAAAAAATAATAAAGTATATTAATAGCTGAACAAATGGCTCTTGCTGGGAAATATTTTGGACATTTAATGGTCTCATGGAGATGGAATATTCCCTGGACCTAAACCATTCTTTTGTGGGGAGGAATTTTTTTCAAGGAAAGGCTAAAATGCCTTTCAATTAAAATTGTTGAATCATTTGAAGTTAAGCTGTTTGAACAACAGAGGAACTGAGGCCCTGAATGACGTCCACTGACCTCCTTCCGTTTTCCTGCATTTTCAGTGTTGCTCTGCTAACCGGGGCTCGGGGCTGAGGACTCTGAATCTGCACTTGTAAAAACATCTTACATAAGCATGGCAGAGGAAAGAACAAAGGCAGATTTCATGTTTTATCTATATAAGTGACCCAATAGTGAGTCTATTAGTGACCTAATAGTGAATAGAGAATCTTCTTTAGCCTAAGGGAAAATGCCAGTCAAGCCCAGGAGCAGTCACAGACTGTTGTATAAGGGTTTCACGTGCAGTCGAAAGATCTGGGGACAGCCTGGCTCAGAGGAAAACAGATTTTAAACTCAACATGTCTGGTTGTGGCCAGTGCAGTGTCTCATACCTGTAATCCTAGCATTCTGGGAGGCTGAATCTGGAGGATTGCTTGAGTTCAGGAGTTTAAGAACAGCCTGTGCAAGAATAAGATCCTGTCTCTACTAAAAATATAAAAATTACCGGGGAGTGGTGGCAGGTGCCTCTAGTCTCAGCTACTTGGAATCACTTGGACCCAGGAATTTGAGGCTGCTGTGAGCTAGGCTGATGCCACAGCGCTCTACAGCCTGGGCAACAGAGTGAGACTCTTAAAAAAACAAAACCCCCCAAATAAGTCTAGTTTGAATACTGGCTCTAGAACTTGTTAGGTATGTGACTTAGACTAACTTTGAACAGACTGCCTAACCGTTCTTACCTCTCTAATGAGGAAAGTAATAGCACCTGTCTCTTGGGATTGTTGAGGAGATTAATGAGTTCACATGTTTAAAACATGTAACAGAGCCTAGTGAATGATAAACATGATGTTTTAGTTGGTACTAACTCTGGATCTCAGTTTTCTGGCTCATGAAATAAGATTAACCATGATATCTTACATAGCTCAGATTGGTTAAGTGTCATGATTAAGTGTTTATATATAAGTTTTATAAATATATAGAACAAATGAAATTAACTTATCCTATGTAATTTTCAAAAGTTTGAACTTTCCTATTTAGGCAGACTGATTTTTTTACTAATTTAATCACTATTCAATTAATTAAAAGAAATATAACTCCCTGATAGGCTCCAGTCTACCTTAAACATTTTTTACTGGTGGTTGGCATTGAGAGATTTCAGAAAGGATTTTTATTAAAAATGTGATACAAAAATCAATACAATGGATTAAAACATTATGAGAATATAACAAATGAATACAAAGACTCATTATTTATTAGTGGACTTGAGAAGTATGGGAGGCCCTTTTGGAACACTTAGGGATAGACTTTAGGAATAATTCAGTCCAATCCAATTCAATTGAAATATTTATTGAGTATCTACTAAGTATCATGCACTGTCATAGCACAAGAAAATCTCTCTTCCCCCAAAGAATCTCAATTTAAGAGGGGAAACCAGATAATTCTGTATGTTAGTATAATACAAGGCACCATTTGAATTCCCTAAATTCTCTGAATGGTAATATAATCATAGGTTGTAAAGTCAGCAGAGAATTTAGTGGTAAGCTTACCTAATCTTTCATGCAGCTAGAAATTCTTTCCATAACATCATTAATTCATGTGTCAATTTATTTATTCTCTTACTTATTCTGCAATTCCTAAGTGAATGGCTGTTGTGTGTCACAGATGTAGGAGAAACAAGGATTAATAGGACATTGTGTTAGTCCAGGTTCCTTCTTGCTTAGGTCTGTCTTCCTCTCTTAGGGCCTTCACCTGATTGGATGTGGCCCACTCACATTATAGATGGTGATCTGTTTTACTCAAAGTCTATTGATTTAAATGTTAATATCACTTAAAAAAAAGTTTGCAGAAACATCTAGAATAATATTTGACCAAATATCTGAGCAACATGGCCTACCCAATTTGACACATAAAGTGAACTAACATAGACATCATTCTTGCCCCTGAGGCTTCATATTATTAAGAGAGATATGTAAGCAAAAAAATTTACTGCTCTGTGTAATTATTGTTAATAATAGAGGGACATTTCAGAAGTGGGAAGTTAATCTAACTTGAGGATGTCAGGGAAGATGTTTGAGAAAGCAGACATGCAAGCTGGATCTTGAAAGTTAAGATCATAAAGTCTGGTCTGACTGAGGAGAGCACAATAAAATGAGAAAACACAATGGATTGGGGAAGAAATATCACAACACACAGGCCACGTAATCACAGATTAAAAATTGAGAGCTTCCAAAGACAGCCTGGCTATTGTGATAGGCTGTTATTTACGTGTATTAATTTTTGAGGATGCGGTCTCCCGTGTAGCTCAGGTTGTATGTATTAAAACTGCTCAATCTGTACATGTCTTTTCCCTACTGCATGAATTTCTACCATTAGATATACCATTAGGTGTACCTTCTTTTTGCCATAGTTTTCTTCCAGTATGGATTCTATTTTCAAATAATATATGCATGGCATCTTTTAAGTGTTGTACATATGTATCTGGCATTATATTAGCACTATATCTGTACAAAAATCTAAATGTTAGATAATCTCATGTCTGTATCGAAAGTGAGAAGACAGAGTCTCAGAGGGATTATTTATTGTACATAGTTACATAGGTATTAAATGGAAAAGCCAGGATTCAACCTAGGATTTTCTCACACCAGCGTTTTTAGCCACATTAGGAGGTTCACAAGAAAAATGGCTACTATATCTAGACAAAGTGATTGAAATGAGCGAAACAGACACTTACCTGGGCGAGAGATGGGACTGCAGTAAATGGTAAGCTTCTGACTCATCTAAAAAGTCAGGGCCTACTCAGGTTCAGCCAAATGTTGCTGCTTGGATAGATCTCTAGTTTTCAAGAATAATTGGGATTCTATTTTCATTTAAAATGTAAAGCCTCCTTATTTTTAAATGCTGGCCCCAATACATGAAAACATCATGTAGGCCAAATGAAACATATCTACTGGCTGGGTGGCTCCCATAAGTCCCCAGTTTTTGACTTTTGATCTATACTATTATTCCTCCCGATATATAAATATTTCTAACACATTAACATTGCAGCACCTCGGAGTGTTTAGATACATACTAATAATATTTGTGAAGCTAAATGTGGTGTCATATGACTTTCATCAGAACCATGTGAAGCAGACAGGCAATGATCATTACGCTCCTATTGTCCTTGAGGAAACTGGGACTAAAAGGAATTAGTGGAACTGTCCTAGGCCACACGTGATTAAAAAAGGACTTGTATTATCCAATTGAATACAGTCTTTACTATACTACCTGTTTTCAACATTAGGTGTGAAAACAAGAATTAAACCAATTAGGTATCTAGAGCCAAAGGAATAAAAGTTAATGGCTTTTCACAGTCTGGTTATTTGAGGACATAGAGAAGTAGAAAAGCAGAGAGAAATAGTCAAGAATCAGAAGTCAGGTCACCCAACACTAACCCTTAATTAGTCCCTATCCAAAGTGGGCATTGGTCCAGGGCTTTGATGGAATTTGTCTGATTCTAGAGATGTTAGAGTTTTTTTTTTTTTTTTTTTTTGAGACAGGAGCCTCAAGCTGTCCCCCTGGGTAGAGTGCCGTGGCATCACAGCTCACAGCAACCTCCAACTCCTGGGCTCAAGCGAGTCTCCTGCCTCAGCCTCCCAAGCAGCTGGGACCACAGGCACCCGCCACAACACCCGGCTATTTTTTTTTTTTGGTTGCAGCCATCATTGTTGTTTGGCGGGCCTGGGCCAGATTCGAACCCGCCACCTTGGGTGTACCTGGCTGGCGCCTTAGCCACTTGAGCCATAGGCACCGAGCCGAGATGTTAGAGTCGAAAGGAACCTTAAGATTATTACTGATGCATTTGTTGAATACACAATCACTAAGAACCCACCATGTTCCAAGTGGCATGTGACTTTCTTTATCTCTCCCCCTTACCACCCCCAAATCAGATATTTAAGCCATGGTTCTTAAAACTTGGTAAGTTGAAGAATGATTTATTCATTTGAGAATATAAACCAATTCTTTGTTATGCTGACTGTAATCATGAAAGAGGTTGTTCTTGAGAGGACATGAGGAGATAGGAATTGGGTTCTGAAAACACTCTATTCTTATTCTTGTAGAGACTACAGCACCCTTAGCAACTCTTTGCTAACTCTTTTAGGCCCAAATGAAATACATGGGTATCTAAAAATCTGAAATCTGTGAAGGATAAATGAGTTAATATGTAGTGTTCATTGTCATATACTCTTGTCTCTGTCTTCTGTAAAATACAGTCCAATATGATACAATGCCATACTACATAATTTGATATGATACAATATGGGCTGTATAGTTTGAAGAGATTCTGGAGCTCTGTAGATGTGAGAAACTTAGACAACAAGGTCATGTTGGGTGTCCCCTATTTGTCAGCTCCTGTAGGCCTTGGAGATACAAAAAGAAGCAAGACTGCTCTCTGCCTTTGAGTAGTGGTGTCTACTAGGGACGGCAGACTTGTGAAGTGGGCTTTTAGCCTCATAGACCTGGGGTCCATGGAGTCTGTAGGAGACCGATGAATACTGCAGGGTCAGGGAAGACTCCCAGAAGCCCTTACTCCAGATCTTAGAAATGTTAACTGTCATCACTGGAAGTCTTTGTGGGAAAAATTCAACCTGTAACTTGCTTTAAAGTAATGTTAGTCTTGTAGAGAGTGGTGCATTGAAAGTTTCTTTCAACTCTAATGTCTCTACAATCAGACAAATTCTATCAAAGCCCTGGACCAATGCCCATTTTGGATAGGAGAGGGGATAAGCCAAGACACTGGGCTGGGGCAATGCAAAGCCGTGGAAGCAGTAATGCAGCAGACGCAAGTAGACAAAGAAATTGGACAACTGATGAACAGGCAGCTGAGTGGGAGTGTGGAGCTCAGGTGTGCTCAGGCACTGCAGCTAAGGAATAGAGGATGAGCAAAGGACCCCAAGCTACCATATAGGACTGCCCCAAAGCAGCCAGGGGCAGATCACAAAAACGGGGGAGAACACATGATGAGAAGTGAATTAAGAGCAACCATCTAAAAACTAGGCAGGTGACTCCAGTGTCGACATCTCTAGGATCTGATTCTGAAGGAACATTTCCTCCTGATACTCTCCCCAGGAAGACAGGAGAGAGACAAAACCCGTGGCTAAAATCCAAGGAGGCTTCTGGGAACACCTGGTTAGCATAGGTCAAGAGTGGGTAGGAATTAGAGGAAATTTCCCAATATTAAGTTATCTAACATTTGAATGAATAATTCTAGACAGTGCAAAACATCTCAAAGGATATAAAATGGTTTAATCAATGAAATATTTTTTTTTATTCTCTAGTTCTTTGCTTCATGGCATGAACTATTCATGAGCTACAATATCCTTATTCAGTTTTACCTGAACATTTTTATCCATAAATGTTCAGAAGCAACCCACATAATTATGAAGTTTGACCTTCTGGGCCACTGGTACCTTTCTTTCAGTTATGACATGTGCTCACTGACGCTGGGGCAAAAACTCATGTGTCCTCATGTAACTCATGTCTGTATTACTGCAGAGGAAATATACAGAAAATATTTAAAAATATTAATATTAAAAATGTTAAATATTAAAAGATTAAGAGATTAATACAATATTTAAAATATTAATGGGATAAAAGAGTGGACAGAGGAGGCAGAGAATACATGGAAAATGTCTCCCTCAGTTCTCACACCGATTGTCATTTCTTGGATATACTTGGGCATTTTGCTCTGTGTTTATGACTGGAAGTCAGTAACAGGGAGGTTATTAAATATCTCCAGGTAGTCGCAAAGCCCCTCCTAGAAGAACGTTATAATCAAAATAATTAGCGTGAGTAGCAATCTGCAGGGCTGGCATTATTATATCTGTACTATCGATGAAGAAAGAAGCTCAGAGAGATTAGTAAAAACAGTACTTTGTGGCAAAGCTCTGGGACTTTGATGTTCCACCAACAGATGTGAATCTCAGCTCTGTCACTAATTCATGGCCCTGGGTACTTCTTGTTAATTTAGCTTCAATTTTCTTCCCTCATGTCCTGGGTGCTCCTTTTCCCCCTCTGTAAACACCTGGTTACTTCTCTAGATTCACAATAAACAAAGCCCCAGTCACGTCATTGCTCCTCCAGTCTGGTCCTTGGGCTGGTGGCTTTTACTCCAGAGCCTCCTCCCTCCTCCAGCCCATAAGTCCAGTCCCGCTGCCTCTGCACTGAGCATTCGCTCCACCTGGCATGTGGATCCACGATCCACTTCTCACATCTGGTCTCCTTACATCATCTTCTGTTCATCCTGCTTCAAAACTATTCCTGGTGTGCAGCCAGAGGGAACTTTTTGAACTTCAAAATTAATAGTGTAATTTCTCCATTTAAATTCTTTTCATGGCTTCCTAGAACTGTGAGAATAAAATCCAAACTTCTCCTGTGGCTAAGAAGCTAGGTACCTCTAGCCCCTATCCTGCCGTGCTTCCTCCTTCCCACATTTCAGCCTTTCTGGACTGTTTTTAGTGCCTCAAGTGGGCCTTACACTATTTCCCTGGCCCATGACCTCCTGCCTTTCTTTTCCTCCACACATGGAATGTTCTGCCCCACGACCCCCTTTGCTTTGCCTGGCTAACTTCGATTCATCTCTTACCTTAAAGTCTGGTTGTCAGGAGAAAACCTCTCCTCACTGTCAAACTGGTGTAGGTACCTCTGTTATCTGGTCCCACAGAACTCTGAACTTCTTCCTCCTGATGGTCATCACACTTGTAACTTCTGTTCCGTATGTGTCCTTCCAAATGGATTTTAAATTCCAGGCTCATTGCCATAGATCTGGTGCTTACCATATAGCATTTGTTTAGTAAATATTTACTGAATGAAAGCATATTTAAAAAGCATATGTAAAATCAAGTCAAAGAGTAATATAGATCCTGGAACAGACTGAACTTTCAATAAAAGGTAGCTCTTCTACAATGTACTTTGGTCTGAAAGCTAGAAAGTGCCTGCAGCTAAGATTGGAAACAAGGTCTCCTTGATTAAAAATTCTGGGCCCTTTCTAATATTCCACCTTATCTGACTTAAGGTCAATGCTTGTTGTTCTAGTTTTCCAGTTTTAGTGGAGTATAATCCTCTTCCTGTTGAAGGCTTTCCACAAATTAGACTTGCTTATTGAGGAAAACAAATTATCTACCTTTAAATAAATTATGTCAAATTGCTTGGCCCAGGTCAAGTTGACCAGACTCCCTAACAGGACAAGGAGTTGTGATATTGTCCAAGAGTGCAGAAGATACAAGTGAGGGCTGTTGACTCAGGAAGAGTTGCGTCCAAGGGCTTAGGGTTATGCTGAACAGAGTGGTGATATGATCTCCAGAGCAGACATGCACATAATTTACACGTGGCTGTCTATGTCTGGCTCCCATTGCTGCTAGCAAAACATCTTCTCTGACCTGGCTTGTGATTGCTTAATTGCTTCATGAAGCCTGGCTTCTCTCAGATTTGACAAATGTGAAATCCACAGACAAACAATGGATCAGTTAACCCAAACTCCACCAGCACTGTAAAGAGTTGTGATGTGTTTTAGGAACATGAGACATCTGAAGGAAGGACGATGGGAAAATAATGTCTTGCATTTGTCTAACACTTTTTAGTTATTAATACCCAGTGTATTTGTGTATGTTTAGATATCCTTTAATCCTCACAAAAATTCAGTGATTTAGGATAGTATACAGCTAGGGAGTGTGGTGAGTTACTTCTGTATTCCCTATCGTGGGTGTGATTTGTTCAATCTAGGAGAATCAAATGGGTTTGTAATTTGAGAAAGAACAATTAACAGGACTCTGAGGGGATGGCTTCTAATCCTGTTTTCAAACTTTTTAGTTTAGCCACTCTCAGAGAGCATTTCATTGTGAACCCCAATTTCCTCATCAACAGCAATTCCTAGTTGCTTTTTAATAATGATCATAGAATCATTAACATTAACTAGTATTAATAATTAATATTAATCAATAATTAGAGAGGAGGGAAATCAGCCTCTGCAGGTGTCCCTGGCCCCAGGAAGAGCACAGCAGGGGATGCACATTAGCTGTGGGCAATTTAGCCCCCAAAAGAAGAGTGAAAACGCTGGAGAGTGTGTCCTGCTTTCTCACACTGCTGCTGACTTACACATCCCCAAAACCCAGGGCCAGGAGAGGCCTTTTCCCAAAGGCCGTTAAAGCAGAGAAGAGCAATTTGTCCACAGAGGACAAAGTAGGAAAGGCTGGATGGGGTAAGCCCTTTCTCCTTCCAAGATCACCATTCTCCAGGGCAGTGGGGAGAGGGTGAGAAGAGAAGAGAGTGAATGAGACAGTAGGGAGAGGCCAGGAAACATGAGAAGCCAGGATTTGCAATTTCCCCTAACAATATTATTTCAACATCTTTGCTCTTCACTTTCCATCATAATAATTGAGTTTGGAATTTATTTCCTAGACAGTTAGAACTCACTGCACCATCAACCCTTGTAATCCTGCCCTGGACCACATTTTACTTTCACTTCCTTTCTGTCTTCTCTTTCTCTCTTTTTTTCTTTCCTTCTCTCCTTTTCCTCTCCCTCCCTGATTTGCTTCTTATATTTTCAAAGCACTGTCACATTAATTTGATCCTGGCAGCAGCCTCAGGAAAGAGAAATAGGTGATATTGTCCTCATTTTATATGAGAAGAAAATGAGACTCAGAGTTGAGTGTCTTACCTCAGATCACAGAAAGTGGCCATGGCAGAGTTGGGACCAGGGGATATACATCTCTGACTTCCAGTCCAGGGCCTTTCTTGGTTATCACACTGTTCCTGGACAGTGGAGTGACATCTTACAGAAAGTACAGTTTTAAGGTGCTCTAAAGGTGCAGTGTATCTCTGGACCACAGAATAACACTCAGAGAAGTCTGATATCCTTCTACCATGAGACACGCCGTAGCTGAGAAAGACTTAGCCGCAGATTTCCATAGCCTGCCTTGTCTTCTCTCAAAGGCACTCTGTTTGTTCTTAGGGTAGAATGAAGGGCAGAACCATTCATTAAGAAGTGCTTTCTATATTCTGGGAACTGCTCTAAACACTTTACATGCATGATCTCACCTAACTTGCAGGAGGGGACGGATAGCAGCCTCCCCTTCACAGCAGTTCTAAAATGCATGTGCTTAATTATCTCAATTTTTTTACATGTGGCAATCATGGCAGAAGAGGTTAAGTGAAAAATGATTTGTCTCATGTCATACAATTAGCAACTGATGGGGCTGGGATTTGAATCCAGAAAATCTGGATTCTGGGTTTTAGTAAACATACCCACTGTGCAGGACAGCCTCATCTGAAGGTAAACATGTGTGTGGGTGTGTTTGAATTGTTTCTGGTGTGTATGAATTAAACAGATTCAATGCACTCAAATAATGTAACTTTACTCTCAATCCTGTTATCCTCTGTTTTAAAGCCCTAGCTCTGAGAATTTTTAATCTCCCTGAGGGTAATTTCTCAATAATGATTTCTACTGCAGGGCAGAGGGGACCTCTTAATCTTTGCAACCTTTTTACTTTTTCTAGCATTGTGCCTGCTCCATAGTATATGTGCATAAAGTATTTGCTGAATGAATTTCTGACTCTTTTATTTTCTGTTATTATTTCTATAGTCTTTTAAAAAACTATACAGATATATTTCTTAGAAGCCTTGTTTGCTTGTCAAAAGCTTGCTTAGAAGAAGACCAGTCTCCCTTGGAAAAGTTACTTTATTGATCTCTGAAATAATTATGGTTGTATTGGTATCACTCTGCACACCTGGGTATTTGGGAATAAGCAGAAAAATCATTAATGTCTTCAGAACAGTCAATAATTTTTTGATTATTTAAAATCTCTGGGTCATAATTTATTTTCTTCTTTGTATTTAGATTAGATGACTCTTAAGTTACCAGCATTAAGATTTTATTATCTAATAGTATCATTCAGATGTTTCTAAACACCCTGCTATTTGGCATTACAAAGCTCAGCTATCTGGAGATCAAACTGACTTTCCCAATTTCCATATGCATTATGAATGAAGTTGCTGGCTAAGGGGAAATACAAGGTGACTTCTGCTCTTTAGCAAACTAACAGTCGTTCTTCAAGACCCAGATCTGACGTCACCTGGGAAGGTTTTCCCCAGCACTCTCAACCCATGTCCTCCTCTCTGAATTCTCCACTCCAGCAGGTTTCTTATCATCTCAGGTCTCACTGTACCTAGAACATGTCTCTATTATTAGATTTATGTTTTTGATTAATCATTGTTTATTAGGTCTCTTTTCCCCATTAGTTTGTGATCACCTGAAAAAGAAGATACTCTGTCTTCCCAAGGTTGCCAAGCTCATGTTTACTCCCTCCTAATAAAATCTGCGCTGAATAAAGCAGAACCCAGAGAGGAAAAGAAGCATGTTCTGACAGTATCAGTTGAGCACCTGGACCCAAGCTAGATATTTCTAGAGTTTTTGTTTCAGTTAAGTGAGCAAAACTATCTTTTCTCCTTTCCCCCATTCTAGAGTCAGTTGGATTCTTGTCACTTGCAATGAAGGATTTATAGCTTCTGACCTCTCGGGGCTTTGCCTAGTGGTAGAGAGAACTGTGCAATCGGACTATTGCAAAAGCATTCTCGGGAAGAGTTCAGTGTAAAAGCTGAGCAGACATGTCCTTGACCTACAGTCTCAGCACCCAAGGTATAGTCTAGAGATCAGCAGCATCAACAGCACCTGGGAGTTTCCTGGAATTGCAGACTCCCCCAGCTCTATTGTATGGGAATCTGCATTCTATCAAGATCCCAGGTGATTTATTTGCAAATTACAGTTTGAAGAGAGCCAGTATAAATGACATGGGGAAGGATACACTTAGGGATATTTTCCCATAAAGAATGATACCTACGATGAATTTTGAGTAAAGATTAGGACCCACTCCAGGAAGAATAGTGGGGAACAGAAGGTAGGGGGCATGAGTTTCCAGGCAGACAGAGCAGCAGTCAGAGAGACTGCAACAACTTTGAACACAAGGTGAGTTGTGTTCACCCTTAGGAATGATTGACTTCCTGGATTTACCATCACTATAGTTAGAAAGCCTTACAAATTACCATTGATCTCCCAAACACATATAGCACATATTATAGTCAAATTCATTTTTTCTAAGATTTCTGGTGTTTGCCTTTTCATGGCTTGTTTTGAATTGATTCAAGACAGGGGATCAATGGCAAATCTTGAGACCTTCCCCTGAAGACCATTTCCAATTGTGTTCTGATATTAACATCAATCATTTACTATATTTCCCTGAGTCATCCTCACCATCTTCCAAAAAAGCTGGTTTGGCATAAAATATCTTTTTTTAAGTTCCTTTGTGAACCTCTTTTGGAGTCTGCAGTGAGATGGGAAAAGATGGAATTTGGAATAAAACTGTGTATAAAAAAGTGAAACAAGATAAGATTACATTAAATTTATGATGTGACAAGGCAGGCTCATTTTGTTTCGTGAATAATGGTTAATCGCTGTTTGAATCAGAGACTATTTACTGGCTGCTTCTCATAAATCAGGGCTGGGGAGTAGAAATATTTATCATGGGCTAACATCATGTGACTTTAATACAGCCAAATATTTTAATAAGATTGAAGACTCTAATACTTAAATGTTTTAAATGATGGCAGATCTTAAGGTACTAAGAGAAGAACCTTAGGATTTTTGAAGTCAAGTGTTATCCTTTAAAAATTGAACTTTAATAATGTCAGGGTACCTCCTCTGTCCCTGGGACATGAAATGTAGCCAGATTTATGGTACCTGAGTCATTTTTTTTGATTTCTTTTTTCATTTTATACAAGTTATTAAATATAATTTATGAGAGTTAGGAATAGATTCTGAATGTTAACACATTTACAATCACTGGACTAAGTCACATGAAGAAGCTTGCTTGATTTGATTTCTGGGAAGAAGCACTGGGTGGTGAGCTGAGTCATGAGATTTAATTTAAATCCAAAAACTTGCTGTGGGACCTTGAGTAAGTCATTTCTCATCTCTTTTCTTTATTCTTAAAAGGTTTGGATTTTGTAACTCCATTGTGTCATCTATTCTTAACTTGATCCCCTGTATAATATTTATGCCAATAAGATACTGGCTGTTAAGTATGATTCTTTTGCTCTACTATATATATTTATCATGGGCTAACATCATGTGACGAAAAGAAAATGCAAATCAAAAAATACTTGTATGGTGTTCACTGTTCACAGAAGTTAATGATACAAAAACATTTGGCTTAGGGTTTCTAGGGGGCAGTAAAGGATTGGAGCTCACATAAGTACTGTTTCAGTGAATTGATTAATTGATGGGTTCATCATTCCACACGTATATCTGTACCCCTGCCATGCGCAGGGTGCTAGATGAATTAGGTACTATAATTTGTGTGTTTACAGTCTGCAGGAAGATTGTTAACACACACGATATATGCCAGCATAATTATTAGTGCATGATAATTGATATAATAGAATCAACTTTAACAGGAGCCTTGGGAACTAGCCATTAATCCTGAGAAGGTGGGAGATACTTCAAAGCTAGGTGAGGATTGAATTGGTTCTTGAAAGATAAGCAAGCATCTTTGAATCAAGGAGTAGGGAAGAAGAGGAGGAAGCATCAGGCAGGCACTGGTTGGGCCTCCTCTCCCCACTGGCCCTCACTTTTGGTCGTGGACGTGCACTACTACAAATGGACCACTGATATTGTCATAGTGAAATGTAAGGTATTAGGCAAATGGAAATTACACCTTTAGGCACCAATAAACTGCTACCCTTCTACTACAGAAATTCCGCTGCAACCCCTTTGGGAAAAAGAGTGACCTGGACTATGTGACTGAAAATGTTGTTACTGAGTCACCTTCAAAGCCAGCAGTCATAGTTAGAAAGCAATGGAAACCTCATTTCTGTGTTATTACTTCAAGAAGAATAAAGGTAAGGGGGTCTTCAGATCTTCAACAAACTACAAATGCTTCATTTACACAAGTCACTCTTTCGTTCTTGGGATATCAAGTCCATGGCAGTAAATGTAGTTGGTCCTTCCATATCACCCTCTGCCTCTGCCCAGGCTAGTCCTTCTCGTAGACATGACTTAGCACCCAGGAACTGTGTACATACAAAGTCCACAAGGATTTCTTGAAGAGCTCAGCTATAAAAGAGTGGAGTCATGTTGGGTCCTTATCGAAAGGATATGTGGGGTTGGGATAAGGTTCCTAAAAGGTAAGTTATATCAGAATATATTCAAATGCTAATGGAAAAGGATTGGGCAGAAAGAAATTTTATGTTGGCAGAAAATAGACTGTTGATAGCATAACATTTTTTGAGAAGGAATGGGGTGATGCAATCCTGAGTAGAAGGGGGAGAGTGGTCTTGAATAAGAGAAACTACTCATCTATCACAGCAAGAGTAGATTTGAAGAGAATGGCTTAGGTCACTTTTGTAGATTTGTAGAAGGGAGGTTGAGAATATTCTGATGGCTTTCATATTCTCTGAGAAACCCCATGCCATACCATCTTCTGATAGTGAAAAGGGGAAAAGGGTAGGAAATGAAGTTCTAGAGATAACACATGAGTTTTGAAACACTTGTTAGAAGTTAGAATATGTGTTAGCCAGAAAACATATAATTATTTTCAAGGTTCAGTTGGGGTTGGTGATCATTAATTTAGAGTTCTGGATAGTTCCAACATGTTCACTGTGCTTGGTAATTTGCCCCTCAAAACTCACTCCTGAACCGGCAGAGGCCAAACTGTTTGGATACATCTATACTCTCTTTTGCTTTTTGGGAAGTTCTGTCAGTGAGAAGAACCAATAGGAGATCAGAGCTGAGGAGGAAAAGCAGATTATGGTGTTTATTCTGTTGGCTCCTTCAGTGTAGGGGCTGCCAGAGTTTATTTTTCAGCTGAAGGTCATAGTTCCTCTCAGGTTACCCTCTCTCTGAGTTCAGCTAGCTGTTTCCCACATCCCTTCTCAGGTCTTGAGTTGATAAATTCACCATGGCTGTGGCTATTCCTGGTATTGCAAGATCCTTTGTGGATTTACCAATGCATTGCTCACAGCCTTATAAACACTACTTGTTTTAGAGTTTTCCTAAACTACTCAATTTTGAATTTTCTATTTGTATCTTACTGAGACCTTGTTTGATGTATCTTATGATGTCTTTCCCTCCAGCCATGCTCAACTACCCATGTGCAGACATAGCAATTAGTTTAAGGGTACAGGTTTTTGTAGCTAAATATGATAAAGGGACAGATGAAAAGGTAGAGAAAGAAGATCTTGGAATATTTTTGTCCAAATGTTATCAAAATAGTAGGTCATGCAAACTGCTTAGAGTGAGAAGTGAGTTGAACAAGTAGCTCCCCTATTAGGGATGTGGAGTCAGTTTATAATAAGTTTCAATACTGAAAAATAAGAGCAATATGAAGATGCAACATACTAAGAAAATGCCGTGAAGGCTATGTTAACAAGTTTGATGAAAATATTTCAAATTGTATATAAAACCAGCATATTGTACCCCATGATTGCATTAATGTACACCACTATGATTTAATAAAAAAAGAAAAAAAAAGATGCAACATAGAGGACAATTTGTGATCAGAGAGAAGAGTGCTAGGTCAGTGAGTTTAGATGTGAAGCTGTGGTGGGTGGTGGTAATTATGTAGTTGGTAACAGAGGTATGGGTAGAACAGAAAGTACCCCAGGATGGAAGTTTAAAAAGAGGAGAGGCTAAGTGACTGGATAATTCATTTATGTCCTCATTGAAGTCTTTAAAAGTGAAGGTAGGAATCAAAATTTGGGGGAAACACTCTGGGTAAGGTGTCAAATCTGGAGTGAATGAGATAAAAGACTTAAACCTAAGGCGGGAAACTGTAAGAATCTCAGAATCCTGGAAAAAAATGTTGGAAAACCTCTTATAAATATCAGCCTGGGCAAAGAATTCATGAAAAATACCCCCAAGCAATCACAGAAACAACAAAAATAAATGAGTAGGGCCTGATCAATTTCACAAGCCTCTGCAAAGCCAAGGACACAATCAAAAGAGAAAATAGACAACCCACAAAATGAAAGAAAATATTTGCAGGCTATGTATCTGATAAAAGGATGATAACCAGAATCTACAAAGAACTCAAACAAATCAAGAAACAACCAAAAAAAAAAAAAAAACTCCATTAAAAAGTGGTCAAAAGACAGAATAGAAACTTTTCAAATGAAGATCTATGAATGGCCAAAAAATTCATGAGAAAGTGCTTAGTATCTCTAATTATTAGGGGAATACAAGTTAAAAACACACTGAGATATCACCTAAATCCAATGAGAATGACTCGTATTAAAAAGTCCCCAAACATCAGAGGCTGGTATTGATGTGGAGAGAAAGGAACTCTTAGACACTGTTGGTGGGACTGCAAACTAGTACAACCTCAGTGTTGTACATATGAGTGAGATATGGAGATATGTCTCAAAGAACTTAAAGTAGACACACAATTTGATCTAGCAATCCCACTGCCGGCAATATACCCAAAGGTAAAAAGGTCATTTTATGAAAAGGGCACCTACACTTGAATGCTTACAGCAATACAAGTCACAATGGCAAAGATGTGAAAACAACCCAAGTGCCCGCCAGTACGTGAATGGATTAGTAAAATGTGGTTTATGCCTACTATTGAATACTACTCAGCTATAAAAAAATGAAGATCTAGTATCTTTTGTGACAACCTGGATGGTACTGAAAACCTTTCTTCTAAGTGAAACATAACAAGAATGGAGAAAAAAACATGTTCTCAATACCAAGTTGGAACTAATCAAGCAACACGTAAATGCACATATGGAAGAAAATCTCAATGAAAATCAAGCTGAGAGGAGAGTGGAGGAGGGGATGGGTAAATTTACATCTGTGGGGTACAGTGCACACTATCTAGGTGAAGGGCACACTTACCACTTTGACTCAATCTATACAAAAGACGAAGTATGAGGCCAGGTGCGGCGGCTCATGCCTGTAATCCTAGCACTCTGAGAGGCTGAGGTGGGGGGATTGAACCCAAGGCTGAGCTCATGGACATGAGACCCTGTCTCTAAAAATAGCCAGGTGTTGTGGTAGGCACCTGTAGTCCCAGCTACTTGGGAGGCTAAGGCAGGAGAATTGCTTGATCCCAAGAGCTTGAGGTTGCTGTGAGCTATGATGCTACGGCACTCTACTGAGGGCAACAGTAAGACTTTATCTCACTCTCCCCCTCAAAAGACAAAGCATGAGAACAAAACATGTGTGCCCCCTAATAGTCTGAAAAAAATTTTTAAATGTTAAAAAAAGCCCTCTTCTTGAGCACTCTTCTTTTACAATGCTTTATTTTCTTTGCTATTGTGACATATGAATTGGCTTAGTTCTTTATTGTCTGTCTTACCTATCAAACTGTATGTTCTTGGGAGGATAGAAACTTTGTTTTGTTTATTTTCTTATCCATATTGCCCAGGAGAGTTCTTGACATACAGTAGGTACTTCATAATGTGTTTTTTTTTTTTGACTGACTGCTGAAAGAATGAAGGGACAAGCTGGTGCTCTTTTATAAGGTGCTGTGTTATCTCTTCTGTAGGTATTCAAGCCTTTACTTGTTCATCTGTGAGGGATGTGTCAGTGTGACTTTTGCCTTGGGTAAGAGGTTTGATGAAAGGATCTTTTAATTTTCCCTCTGCTATAATTTCTCCTGATTATTCCTTTGTCCATTTATTCAGTTTGTTTCTTGGACATGTGGAAACAATTGTATGAATTAAAAGGAATGCTTGAGAAATCAATAACTTTTCCCTTAATGAACAAGGAAAGAAAAATAAGAGATTTTCTCATTAAACCTGTCATCCAATGCAAAAGTCATGACTTGCTTTGGCCAGCTGTGTGCCGTCAAATGTAACATACAAGGCCATAAAGTTTGTGTGATTGCACCTGCTGTGAGAAGAGGCTTGTAAACAAAGTGCTTATGCCTTGTGGGCTGTTCTGTCTAGCTGCTCTGTGGAACATGGTGACAACCATCTCTGCCAATAGCTAGCTACCTATTAGATATGTTAGTGAAATCCTCAGCTCCCAGGAAATCCTCCCAAGTTGCAGGAGGGAGCCCAGTCAATACCGTTGGAGCAAAGGTGAAGTCATCCCAGCTGAGCCCAACCCAAATTGCTGAACCACAACTATAGGCAAAAAAAAAAAAAAAAAAAAAAAAAAGTTATGTTTTAAGCCAATAAATTTTTGAGGTGTTTGCTTCAGAGCAAAAATGAATCAATACAAGTATATGTGAGATGATGATGATTATTATTTTTTTTTGGCCAGGGGGCTGGGTTTGAACCCACCACCTCCAGCATATGGGGTTGGGGCCCTACTCCTTTGAGCCACAGGTGCTGCCCAAGGGATAATTAATTTTTAGAGAAGAAGAAATCCCTAGAAGAGAGCATCAAGAAATGATGAGGCCTATCAATACTGTTATCAGTAGCTTGCACAAGATCCACCCTTTTTCTAATTAAAAATAAATCAGCCAATCTAGAAATACATGTTTTTCATGAAAAACTCAAGTTCCTGGATAGAATAAACCAAAATAATGTACTTCAACATGAACTGAAAAGAACATGTATGGCTTGAAATTTTGAAAATTTTGTGGTTCATATTATCAACAGCAAAATATTGCATTAAAGCAAGTTGAATAATATTTGTAAGGACAAAGATTACCACTTACTGAGCACTTCTCTGAGTACACTGAGCAAAATGAGGTGAGATACGTTGCCCATGTGCTTGTAACGGCTGAATGTAACAAGACAGGATTTTATTCCTAGGAATTCTTTCATAGGGGCCGTCAGAGATGTTTTCCCTTTCCATGATGTCTTCTATACTTATTATTAAAATGAGGAAGAAATTCTATCTCCTTGCTCCACTCTCTCTTTCTAAAAGATGGAGAGACAGACATATAATCCACCTGAATCTGAGTGTGACTCCAGTTACCCCCACCTGGAAAATTTGTGTAACCACTAAAAGCCTCATTCTACTCTTTTTTCAAAAGGGAGATTAATACCTATTAATCAGAGGGTTTCTGCCAGGCTTATATGAGGAGAATGACATGTGTAAAAAATACCCTAAACACTGTGTCTTGCAGCCCAGTGGACTGATGAAGACCATTGGCTCACCAGTTTCACCCCAGGCTGTGGATCTTTCTTCTACCATTATTAACATTGTGCCTTAGTTTCCTGATTTGTTAAATGAAGATAGTACTGTATTTGCCTCATATGGAGGTTAACTTAACATATGAGTTAATGGATACTAAGAGGTTCTAACAATCCCTGGGATGAAATGAGCACATATCACACATTACCATTGCTTTGATCTCCTCCTCCTTTTCATCATTAGATATGATTATTGTCATCATCAGATTGAAACTGTGTTGATCATGTATCATCAGAGAATGCTTAAGCTGCATAACGTTTTATAGATAGGATACTCAAAGTTCTCTTCTTCAGAGAGAAAGAAACTAAGAATTAACTTGCCTTAGCTCATACAACTGGTCTGTGGTTAAACCCATTCTAGACACCAAGGTCATGAATTATTGTATTTATTTATTTATTTATTTATTTGCAGTTTTTGGCCGGGGCTGGGTTTGAACCCACTACCTGTGGCATATGGGCCCGGTGCCCTACTCCTTTGAGCCACAGGTGCTGCCCATACTGTATTTATTTTTTAAATGTATTTAATTTTAACTTATTTATTTTCAATAATTTTAAATAAATGTAATTAAATAAATTTTTAAGTACATTTTATATATAAAATAAGTATGTATATATGAAACAAATTCGAGTGGAATGTTAGATTTTGAAATATACTCAGCAAATGAAGTTTCTGTTCATGACTGGTTGGCAGTGCAAATGACAAGTACCATAATTGTTACATGCCCCTGTTGAAACTTGAACATAGGCCACCAGGCTTAGAAAAGGCCACATGTCAACAACTTCCTATTTTTTTCCATTCCAAGATAAAGTCTTGCAAGTTATATATCACCCTGGAAAGGCCATCTGTCTAAAATTGCTTAGGCTTGGGAAAGAGGTTTTTAGGTCAGATGTATTACTCTTACTGCACTTGAACTTTATTTTTTTTTCTTTCCTCTTGAGATCTGAATCTCAGTGATCTCTGTTACAATTCAGGATCCCAGGAAAGTTTGAAAAATACTTATCATATAATAACTCTGAAGCAGAACCTCTAGATGAAGCATTTCTTTATTTGTAGCTTTGGAAAATCCACAAAAGAGAATGCTGGGTAATCTACAGGGGAGATGAAGAGAAGGAAGATTTCTGTTTGTGTCCTTTCAGAAGGGCCTTTATTTGGAACTATAGTTGCTATGCTCTGAGAACTGCTCACTGCCTAGTCCCTGATAACAGAGTGGGTCATGATAGTCCCTTATGAACCACAAATCCACTCTTGCTGCCTCTAATTAGAGCAATGATAGGTGCTTGACTTGGCATCACCTGTCATTTCTCTCCCTGGGAACTTAGACTTCCTGGGCAGTTAAAATGCCAGTCGATCCTTGCTGGCTGCTTGAATTGAGAAGCTGAATGGCAGCATCTTCCTTGCTGAGCACGGGGATGCAGAAAAGGATGAGTAGCTCCCACTTCATTCTCTGTCTTCTCATTCTGATTTATTTTCTTTCTAGCACCTATCAATAGTTGATATTTTATTATGATTTTTAGTAGTTAATATTATTATATATAAAGGCTTCCTGGAGAGTATGCAGCCATATATGTCTCTATTTTTCACATGACGTGGCTGGATACTTTCTGCCACCCCTCACATGCTGAGCTTTGCTTCTCTAGTGCTCTAGAATACATCTGCCTCAATGGAAGATGATCAACCAATATTGGAGGAGTGAATACACAACTGAATTTCCCCCCATAGTTTAGAGCTTTTGCTATAGTGATTAGAATCGCTATGCTGACATGTATAACAATATAAGGGGCTATCAACACATTTTGTACAAGTACATTCCAAAAGAGTTTGTACTGCTTTAAATTTCCAACAACAATATAGGAAACTGTGTCTTTTGCTACTCCCTAGATGGACTCTATTTGACCCAATGATGATGGTCAAAATTCCAATATCCTGAATAACCCCAATATGTATCATCTCCCACCAGAAGTCTGTCCCAACCAGGATATTTGTTATTTTTTTCTTTGTCACATATAAAAATGCCTCTACTTATACTGTTTCTTCTCACGCCTTGCCCTTTTCAGGAAGGTCATGATAGCCATTATTCAGTCTTAGGGAAGGGTTTTCAGTAAATTTTTGGTTAAATTGACAATAGAATAAACTCTGGTACTAGTTTAAAGCATAAATTTTGGAGTCAGGTAGGTTGGGATTCAAGCCCTGCTCTGCCCTGCCCTGAAACTCTCTCAGTCCTGAGTTCTGCATCTGCAAATAGGATAAATCGTAACCCTAGCGCTCACTTTACAGGGCCGTTATGAGCAATAAACATGGCAATGTGTGACTTTTGACAGTGCAATGGTAGGTTCATGTTAAGCCTCCAATTTATCTAAAAATATAGAAACAAACACCCACTCCAAAGAAATGCCTGAGCAATTTCTCTGGGTCTAGCCAGGTCTCTGACAGTGTCCCAGATGGGCAGATGATGTGAACTTTCTCTATTGCAAAGCTGGCAGGAAAGGCAGACGCCAGTGGTCTAACTGTCCTGGTCACTCCTTGTAATGGGGGAAGAACATTGGAACAGTGACAAGTTGATGGGAAACGGGAAGTCAGTGAGGCCTGACATCTAAAAATGGTCTCATGAATGCAAAGAGAGAGGAAATGTAGTGTCAGCTGTGGTGCTGAGTAGGTAAGTCTTTTAATAGAGTCATATTCCAGGAAAAGGCTTTTCGAGTAAGGCCTCCAAAATATTTCAGTAGCCAGTTTCGAAAACAACTTTCCCTGGGCTGTTGTAACAGCTAATGTAGCAGTATCTCCGTTGCTAGTTTTGTAAGGCTAAGTTTCTCGGAAAAGGATCAATCATGGCTAACATTGGTTAACAACTTGCTATATGCAAGATGATTATAGAGCATTTTAAATGAATTCACTCATTGCGTACATACTTACAGTGAACTTAATATGTCCCACGTTTGTGTTTTTATTTATCATCAGTAATTTTGCATCAACATTATTTGAAAATATTTTTTTGCACACTATTTTAGATAATTGTTTTTGCATAAAAATCATCCTTCGTATTCCATAAGAGATGGTCTGTGTATGCTGCAAAGTAGTTTTGTTATATTTCCATAGAATGTTCCAAAGGCCTCTTTTCATTTTCAACTATCTCTGTCTCATCTGGCCCCAGGTGGAATAATTAAATATATTATTTATTTGTTTGTTTGTTTAAAGACCAAGACCATATCCATATCTTTTTGAGTCAGGCCTTTTGTACTCTAGATTCTATTTTAAAATGGGATTCTCTGGTTGTGCAACTGCATTGCTCTGGACGGAAGAGACAGGTGGCTTATGAGTCATGGATGCTATGACTTATACCTTTGTGACATCCCAGCCCTAATTGCTACATTTGCCCAGGGGTCAGGTCTATGACTGCTGTCTCCTCACTGTCCCTGGCAGGTGGGGAGGGAGGGTTGAATTGTAGCACTTGCATGTACCCTGTGGGCAGGTGATATATATCCCTGCTGCTGCCTCTGCCACCCCTGGGGATCCTAGAGGGAGCAGGAGACTATGGGTCTAATGCCTATTGCTATGGCCTGGGGAATCCTGTTGAATAGCACTTACCATAGGACCCAGATGGGTCCTATAGCTGGACTGCTGTGCCACCACTGCCTGAAATCCCCCAAGTGGGATGAAAGCCAGTATAGCCACAACATTTGGATTTGTGTGAACTGTATTCCATAGACTCATGCTATCCTGCATAAGTACCCTGGGTGCCACACCCTCTGTGTTCTCTGCCTTGCCCATGTTCCTGTCTGGGATCCTGCTCTGCCCCACATGTGACCTGCTAGCTCATTCTACACCAGTGGCCCACTCTGCCCCATTCCCCTTGAACTTGTGGGGCCACTATGCACCAGGAACTTGCTGTGCTCTTCATTGCACCCTGCCCACAACACCCTGCCCACCCTCTGTTTCCCAGATCTTTACTCATATGTGCCATACCCAGCCAATGTTTTTCACCTTTCAGTCCTGCTAACCAGCCCTACCTTGCGTGTTCACTTGGCACCAGGGGTCGAGTGGCAACCACAGAGGAACAGGGGAGATGTAGGAGAATAGCATCATTTAAGGCTCACAGTATGTCTGACCAACCCACCAGAGAAGGACTCAAGGATGCCATCTAGGAACCCATCTCTACTTCACTGAGCAATAAAGGATGTAGGAGATAACAGGTCTACCATATCACCTATCTGTCTTGAACTGAGATAAGTGGCCCCAGATAAGAAGAAACCAGCATAACAACTCCAGGAATATGAAGGAACAGGCTGTCTTAAGACCTCCAAAGGATAGTAATAGCTCTCCAGTAATGAACACTAGTCAAAAGGAAATTGTTTAAATGATAGATATGGAATTCAGATGATGTATGGCAAGTGAGATGAAAAGCATTGAAGAACTGGTGGAAAACCATTTCAAATGAACAACAAAGAAATTCAAGACTTGAATAAAAAATAATATGAGAAAAGTGGTAACAACTTAAGGACATGTGAGAGTCATAGGAAATTTCAAAATACATCAGAAATCTTTAACAACAGACCAGACCAAATGGGAAAAAGAATTTCAGAGCTTAAATACAAGGAGTTTTGAACTAACTCTGTCAGTAAAAAATAGAGAAAAAAGAACAAAGAATGAGCAATCATGAAGGGAAATATGAGATTATGCAAAGCAAACAAATTATAAATAGCAAAATAAATATAAATATATTTATATATTTAATATAAATATTAAATAAAGCAAAAATTATAAATATCCCTGAAGAAGAAAAAGCAATAAACATGGAATACCCATTCGAGAAAATAATAGAAACATCTGATATTGCTAGAGGTCTAAATATCCATATACAAGAGAGTTATCAAACACTGAGAAGATTCATAGCAAATAGGACATCACCAAGACATAGTCATCAGCCTGACCAAAGTCAAAGTGAAGGAAATTCTACAAGCTATGAGATGAAAGCAAGAAGTTAATTACCAAAAACCAAACCAAAACAAAATGTCATCAGACTAACAGCAGAACTTTCAGCAGAGACCTTTTATGTGAAAAGGGATTGGATCTCATTTTTAGTCTTCTTAAACAGAATAACTGCCAGCCAGGAATTTTGTACCTTGAAAAACTAAGTTTTAGTCTTTCCTAAAGAAACACTAGAGAAATTTGTCACAACTAGACTTGCTCTATAAGAAGTGTATAAAAATGCTGTATATATAGAAAAGAACAGTTGAAATTCGCTAATGTAAAAATACCCATAAGTTAAAGTTCAGAATCCTTATAAAATGGTAACACAAGAGAAAACAAAGAAACCAGTTTTCATTCAACATGACAAACTAGACTTTCATCTCATGAATCATTCCATTAACATTGAATATAAATGGTCTTAATTCTCCTTTTAAAGATCATAGACTGACTTCATGAATGAAAGAACACACAAGTAACTGGTTTCTCCAAGAAACCTGTCTTATCCAATGAGGATGGATACTCATTGACTGAAGATGAAGGGATGGGAAAAGTATTCCATGCAAATGGAAACCGGATGTGAATAAGAGTAGCTATTTTCATATCAGAGAAAATAACCTCAAATTAATAATGGTAAAAAATGGACAAAGATGGTCATTAGGTAATGTAAGGAAGCAGTTCAATAGAATAGGAAGATATAACAATCATATATATTCCCCTAAAACATGAGTTCCTACATTTATAGATCAAATACCACTAGGTCTAAGGAAAGAAATAAACAGCAGCAGCATAATTTCTGGGGACTTCAATACTCCACTGATGGAACTGGGCAGATCATTGAGACAGAAGGTGAATGAAGAAACACTGAACTTAAATAGGACACTAGAGCAAGTAACTAACAGTCATCTACACAACTTCTGCCCTCACACTGTAGAATATACATTCTTCTCATTAGCACCTGGAACATTTTCTAAGATAGATATTGGTTAAACAAGTCTCCACAAATTCAGAAAAATGAAAATCATTCCATTAATCTTGTCAGATTACAGTGGAATAAAACTAGAAATCATTTACAAGAGGAACTCTCAAATATTCACAAAACTATGAAAATTAAACATGTGGTTGCTGAACAATACTTGGGTCAATGATGAAATTAAGATGGAAATTAAAAGTTTTTTGAACTGAATGACAACCATTATACAAGTATCCAAAATACATGGGATAGAGTCAAAGAAATATTAAGAGGAAAATTCAAAGCCTTAAATTCTTAGATAAAATGATAGAAAGATCACAAATTAATAACCTAATGCCATACCTGAAGGAACAAGAAAAAGAACAGCAAACCAAGTCTAAAGTTATCAAAAGAAAGGAAATGACAAAGGTCAGAACAGAACTAAATGAAATAGAAACCAATAAAACAATTACAAAGGATCAATGAAAGAAAAGTTGGTTCTTTGAAAAGATAAACAATATCAATAGACCTCCAGCTAGACTAACCAGAAATAGAAGAAAAGAACCTAAATAAGCTCAATCAGAAACGAAAAAGGAGACATCACAACTGACACCACAGAAATACAAAATCTTGTCCATGACTACTATGAAAATATCTTCATACACAAATTAGAAAATCTAGAGGAAATGGATAAAATTTTAGAAACACATGCCCTTCTAATCATGAATCAGGAGAAAATAGAAATCCTGAAAAAACCAATAATAAATAATTAGATTGAAATAGTAATGTAAACTCTCCCAATCAAAATGAGCTCTAGACCGGATGTATTCATAGCCCAAATCTATCAGACTTATCTGAAGAAAAATTGGCACCCATTCTATTGAATCTGTTCCATAATATTGAGAAGGAAGGATTTCTTCTTAAGTCATTCTATGAAGCCAGTATCAGTCTCATACCAAAGCCCGGAAAGGACACAACAGGAAAAGAAAGCTATAGACCAATATCCCTTAGGAACATAGATGCAAAAATCCTCAACAAAATACTAGCAAACTGAGTTCAACATCACATCAAAAAAAATTAGTAATAATAATCCAGCATGATCAAGTGGAATTCATGTCAGGGGTGAAAGGATGGTTTGATATGTGCAAATTAATAAATATGATTTGCCATATAAATAATTAAAAACAAATACCATATGATCATCTCAATAGATGCAGGAAAAACATTTCATAAAATCCAGTACCGCTTCATGATAAACCCTTGAAAAACTAAGGATAGAAGGGACATATCTCAAAATAATAAGAGCTATATATGAGAAGCTAATGGCTGACGTCATATTGAAAGGGGAAAAGCTGAAAGCATCCCCCCTAAGAACTAAAACAAGATAGTGGTGGCCAGTGTCACCACTTATATTTAACATAGTACTGGAAATCCTAGCTAGAGCCATCAGACAAAAGAAAGAATTAAAGGGCATCCAAGTTGGGATAAAGAAGGTCAAACTATCTCTGTTTGCTGATGGTATAATCTTAAACCTAGAAAACTCTTAAAACTCCACCAAAATACTCCTAAAATTGATAAATAAGTATGCCAGGGTCCTGCCCTGGGGACAGGGTCCTTTAAGAGTTGTGGCATCAGTTGGTGATAGACTGAAGAAAAGTAAAGTTAAAAGTGGCAAGAAATAAAGACAATAAATAAATATCATATTGAAAGGGGAAACAGAGCTATATATGAGAAGCTAATGGCACACGGAATAGAGTTTTCAAAGATGGGAAACACAGAGGTCCATCACTAGTTTGTGGGGTCCAGCAGATGGCCCTGAGTGTTTGTTCCACTCAGTTGTTATTGAAGGCTATTTGCTCACTTAGCCCAGAGGGTAAGCTGAGGAAGGGAACAAAAATGTGAACAATTTCTCTGAGTAAGCATGTCAGCTTTTATCCTATCTATAATCATTAACTTTAAGGGTCTGAGCAGCCTCCAGAATCTGAAACCTGAGCCTTGTGTGGGAGCAGCCTCCTGTCTGTAGTCACACACATGCAGATTCCTTGTGGGAAGTTAATCTTCACTAGTACACTGTGGAGCAGACATCATGGCATCAGTTCTTTTTGGAAGAATTGGTGGAACAGAAGAATTTTCCTCTGATATCCATCACTGAGGCATCTTCCTTTGTTGATAAGGAGGTACAGAAGTTCTCCTGTCCATATTTCAGGGCTCAAGCTATTTTTTGATCTTTGCCTTGGCTATAATACAAATCCCCACAATGGGTATTTGCTTTGGCTATTGACTGGGCAGGGGATGGCCTAGTTAATATTTCTTGCCAGGCCTCGCTATAGCCTCCTCTATGGCCATTGTTTCTTCAGAGTGTTTACAGCCCCAGCAGGGGTGTTTGCACATTGTATCCTTTATAGGCTAGGCTTCTAGGCAAAGCAGGAAACTACCCAGATAAGGAATTTAGTAGTTGGTTTAAAAGTAAACTGGCTAAACTATTTTTATTCTGCCTTGCTCAGCTTATTTCTCTGTTTTTCCCTTTTTCTGGGGGTGTTTTCCCTTGCCAAGAATGGGGTCTTTGGTACCCATTCTGCCTGCATAAGTTCAGTAAAGTTGCAAGTTACAAAATTAATGTACACAAATGAATGACATTTTTTATATGCTAATAACAGTTGAGCAAAGCATGAAATCAAGAACTTAATACTATTTAGAGTAGCTACAAAGAAAATAAAGTACCTGGAAGTACACATACCCAAGGACATAAAAAATCTCTACTAGGAGATCTACAAAACACTGATGAAAGAAATCAGAGATGACACAAATAAATGGAGAAACACCCCATGCTCCCCATGCTTGTGGATTTGAAGAATCAATTTTGTTAAAGTGTCCATTCTGTCTAAAGTCATTTTCAGATTCAAAATAATTCCCATCAAAATTCCAATGAAATTTCTCATGGGTTTAGAAAAAATAATGTTAATCTCCTTATAGAACCAGGAAAGACCCTAAATATACAAAGAAATACTAAGCAAGAAGAATAAATCTGGAGGCATCACATTACCTAACTTCAAATTATACTATGAGGCTATAGTAACCAAAGCAGCATGGTACTGATATGAAGGTAGACAAATAGATTAGCAGAACAGAATAGAGAAACTAGAAATTAAATCATACATCTATGACCAACTGATTTTTGACAAAAGCAGACAAAAACATATACTTGTGAAAGGATGCCCTCTTCAACAAATTGTCCTGGGGAAATGCGATAATCACATGTAGAAGAATGAAAATATATCCCTGTCTCTCACCTTCTATAAAAATGAACTAAAGATGGATTAAAGACTTAAAGTTAGACAGGAAACTATATAAATTCTAGGAGAAATTTCAGGTAAAACTTTTCTGGATATGGGTTTAGGCAAAGAATTTTTGAGTAAGACCCTAAAAGCAAATACAGGAACAATAAAAATAGTAATAAATAAATTTAATTTAACTAATAAGTTTCTACACAGAGAAGGAAACATTGTATTAAGATTTAAAACTCAATATATACTGATAAAAAGATGAATGGAAGTAATACTTAAGTATCTCTTGTGATTTCAGAAGTCAAATGTGACTTGAGAATTACAATTTTAATACAGTTTTTTTCCTTTCTTAAAATGCATGTACATTTTTTGGCATGATCTGTATATACCATAGAGTACTACTCAACCATAAAAGGAATGAAACAATAACGTTGGCAGCAACTTGGATGTCACTTGAGATTATTATCCAAAGTGAAGTGTCTCAGGAATGAACAAAACACATATAAGTGGGAGCTGAATGAACAAATTATACGGTCATAAAGAGCAGTAATAGACATTGGAAACCAAGAAGGGGGGAATGTGGGAGGGAGGTGAAGGATAAAAATTCAGCTACGGAGCACAACATACACTATTTTGGTGTCAGGTACACTGACATCCTTGACTTTAGCATGATACAATTTATCCGTTTAACAAAAAACATCTGTAAACACCCCCCCATTTCTTTTTCTTTATTTTATTAAATCAGAGCTGTGTACATTAATGCAGTCATGGGGTACAGTGTGCTGGTTCCATATAGAATCTGAAATATTTTCATCAGACCAGTTAACATAGCCTTCATGTCATTTTCTTAGTTATTGTGTTAAGACATTTATATTCTACATTTAGTAAGTTTCACATGTACCCTTGTATGATGCACCGTAGGTGTGGTCCCACCAAATTACCCTCCCACCACCCATCCCCCCCAATTTCTTGAAATAAAAAGAGAGATTCTCTTATATCATGTTTTCTAGTTATTGTTTGTACATAAGAAACTGTTAGAATTCTTCCTGTATGCTCCTTTAGATTGTGTGAATCTTTTATTTTTTTCCCTGACTATATTTTAGATGATTCTTTTGGATTTTTCAGATATACAGTGATAGTTCATCTAAATAATGCTAATCCTGACTTTTTAAAAAATTTGAGCCTTTAAATCCCTTTTTTCTTGTCAATTTTGTCCTGTGATATTGGGGCCAGAAGCAGCTAGAAGAAATGGGATGAAGGGTTGTGAAAGTGACTCTACTGTGGGAGGGTATGATGCAGACGCTGGAGGCCTTGGCCATACATTATTACGTGATTTGGAGAAGCTTGGGCTCCTTTAAAAATGCTCTGCCCACAGAATGGCCTTGGCAAGAGCTGTGGGCTCTTTCATTTGTGCCCCCTGTGCTGCTTTTTGCATAATTCTGTCATCAGTCTTTCCACACTGTATTGCCTTTATTTATTTAGTTGCCAAACACTTTTTCAGTCATCATCTGCTCAACTCAACAGTGAACTCCCTGAGGGTGGAAACTGTATTTTCTTCCTCTCCATATCCCTATTTGCTGGCAGAATGACCGAAAAAGTGTAAGCTCGTGGCAAATGCTTCCTAAATGAATTATTAAATTTCTAAACGTGTGAATGAATGTATGTGTAAATAAAACCACGTTCTTTTGTAGTTGAATGAATGAACAAGTAGAATCATGAATCAAATGGGTTGCTCACACCCCAAAACGGAAGGACTAAATGAAGCTCAGACACTACTTCTCCTTCCCTGAGTTCAGAATTGAGGCATCCGATGGGTAGAATGAGCTGACTCAGTTCCTCTGTTGGATTTCCCTTTTTTCTCTGTGGGTTTTAGATATAGTAGAGACATGACTTAGCAAGAATTTCCTTTTTACATTTTTCTTGAACTGCTTGTTCTGGAGGTTCAATCAAGTATATTTTCTTTCTTCCTTAAAAATGTAGGGAATCCTAAAAAGGTCCTTGAAGACCTCATCATCTAACAATATTGTCCAAAGTTGTTGGTCCTTTTTAGGAATAATGCTTACTTTATTCAGGAGTGCAGCATTACATCTGGAAGCTGTGCAACTGAAAAGATACCTTCTCCTGCTATTTGCAAAGACCATCCCAAAAATGGTTTTGCAATTACTTGACTATCTTTTGGATAGATATATAGATATACCTACATATATAGACACAAGTACACACACACACACATGCAATCCTTAAACTGGCTTCTCATGAATTTCATTGAATAAAAGCTTTACCAGACTTCATTTAATTTACCATATCTTTTTCTATCAGAGAGACAAATCACTGAACCCTTTAGTGTCTTGCTGATTCAGCCTATGATCCAGAGATGGTGAGTAAAGTTTCTATCCTGTATGCTATATGTGACTGACTGTTGATGGCAGTGGATTGCTGTGTTTCGAAAGACTCTGAGGTTGGATCTAGCTTCCGTATAAAAGAGTTCTCCTATAGTTTTGGGAAGAGGGAAGTGTGGCTCACATATCCTGTATTTTTCTTTTGTTTCCTAATAATTGAAGAAGAGGAAATTTTCCCAATTCGTTATTAACTCCTTTCCCAATCTTCTGGCCATCTTGTCCCACAACAATGTCACTCTTCTTAGCAGCATATTCTATCTGACCTGTTCAACCACCGCTTCCCAGGGATTTCTAGCAATCAGGTCAAGTATGTGTATTTTTTCCTTCAAGTGGACTGTGTTGGACATGAATTTTCAGTGGAAGTACTGAATGGACCTTAAATGACTTACAAGTTAGATACATGTCTCATTTTACCATCTAATACTGTATTCATTGGAGCAAGACATTTAACATCTCTAAGACTGAGTTTATGCCTCTGCAAAAATAAAACATAATAGTGATGATTAAATGAGATAATGCAGGTTATTATCCCACAGTGGCTTTCAAAAATGTTGTGGTCACCCTGAAAGAAAATAATGACTTCTAGTCTTGAAAAGTATGATTGCAACTTGAACAGAAATTGGAAACAAAGAGGAAATAGGTCCTAGGAGATAGGGCCTTAGCTATCAGTACTTAATTATTTTGGCTTCTCATATGGGTGGTTGGTAAGGTAGCAAAGTATGTTGTATGTTCTGATCCCATTGATACAACTATCCCAACTGAGGAGAAAGTGTCAGGCTATCTTGATTGAGTTCTTTCAGGGGTTCAATCTCTTAACTCTTTTTCATCTGATTCTTTGCTTACTAAACTATCTGCTGATTATGATTTCTGCTTTCATACAGGTAGAAAATAGTCTTATCATGGGAATGCGAATGTTCTGGTCACCATGACAATGCTTGTGACTGTAATTTACTAAATTGGCAAAGGCAGGACAGGCTGGCCATGCAAAGAGAATATTGCAGTTTCTGTAATGGTAATTTTACATTATAAATTAATCAATTCTCATTCCAGAAGTCTCAGAGGCTGCTAATGTACAGCCCTGAGTGATGAATTCCGTTTTTTTTTTTAAAATAAACCTATACAGATGTGTACTGTACTATGAGCTATGCTGAATTTACTAAGGTACTAAATGCTACAGTGTGAGATACTGTGTTATGTAGGGTAGACCGTTGCCTTTTTCCTTTGTGTTCCCAGCATACTCCTTGGCAGACTTTACTGAGATTCTTTTCTTGGAATGTATGTAGGTCAAAATTCTATGAGATTATGGAATTATGTCAATTTGTTGTCTCTGTGCATTTATTTTCTCTTTCTGAAATACTTCACTACTTCCCCAGTGCATGGGAAACTATGTGGATCAAAATTGCTAATGGATTCAGTGTTGCAAAGATACTTTGACAATATAGTACTGACTAAGATGAAAAAATCCTTGCTTTTGTGAAGCTTACATGTTAAGATGATGGATCTGTAAGCACTTTTTATCTTCTTGAATGTTCTACAAATGTAGCTATGATTAGAATTCATCTTTTCTGATCAGTTCAAACATTGGATCTTTGATACCATCTCTGACTCTTCCAGGAAAATTGAAATCTTTTCTGTATTTCTGCATATCCTCATACTCCCTTATAGTAGTAGAACAAGCAAATTCTATATTTTGATGATCTATTTTCTTACATTTCTTCTCCATTGCTGTTGAATTTCATTAAGAGCAAGATCCCTGCCTGGTTCTTATTAAATCTTGGCATCCAGCACAGTCCCTGAAAACATAGCAGATGCTATCACATGTTTGCAATACAGTTTGGGGGTGAGATTTCAGTCCTATTATGGTCCATTACTCAACAATTTCCAAATCATGCCAACCAATCACCATTTCACCCACAAGATTCTGCATGAGGAACAAATAGTAATTGAAATATTACTGAATATAGCTGAATAAATGCTTGGTTGCTTTCAGTGGAGTATGTACTGGTAAAAATTGGAATGAAGTGGATGACTTAAATGTGAGGCTGATGTGGAACGTCTTACTCTGTGCACACCACTACTCACACACTAAATTCAAGTATGAAGGACATTTGTTTGTGTCTACAGAGAAAGAAGGCATTACCTCATGAAAATGCCTAAGTCTAAATATTCACCTGGCCAGCTGGAATTAATGGAAGAAAAAGGGGGAAAGTAACAAACCAATCCCAATTGGCCAGCATCATCCTAGGTCTGAGACAGGAAACCTAAAAGAAAAATAGAACCTGCATGCTGTAATTTTAACAGTCACTCCACAGAACTACATGGCACACTGACATCACTGGTTCAGTTAGTCACTTTCTCACCAGTGCTAGATACCTCTAAATCTGAGATCCCCCTAAATCTGAGATCCCCCATCACCAGGCTGTGGAGCATTACCTATCCACACTCTATTATGAATTGGGCTGCATAGCAGGTGAGAGTGGTTGGGTGCTCTGTGTTTACAGCCACTCCTCATCTCTCATATCACTGCATGAGCTCCACCTCCTGCTGTCAGATAAACAGCAGAGTTAGACACTCATAGGAGCACTAACCCTACTGTAAACTGTGCATGTGAGGGATCTAGTTTGCACACTGCTTATGAGAATCTAATGCCCTCTGCTAGCCTCTGTCTGTGGAAAAATTGTCTTACATGACAGTCCCTGGTGCTAATAAGGATGGGGATTGCTTCTCTAAATGAAGTACTTAATATCTTCTTAGCTTCACTTATCTCAGGACATATGGTTACTAATTTTAGCCAAGCCACAGCTGTGTCAACCAGTTCTCTATGGGCACCCATTAGCTTCACACAGCATAACCCCAAAGCACCTCAGTTCATGCCTTAGCTGTCTTCCTCTTGCCTCCTGTGTGACCTCCCCTTTGACTCTGAGGCTCTGAGGAACCCAGATCTGGAGGATCATTTCTTCCCCCAACCATGCACTGTACTAAGTAAGATGTGGTTGTTCATTTGAGGTCAGGCAATTAAGTTTGCAAAGTCATCCTAGAAAAATTGCTACATACCTTATTGGTGAATATCACTATGGTCACCTTTAAGGTATTCCCCTTGGGAAGCTATGTAGGGAATGAAGCACCAATACCAGTACCTAGTCAACCCTTCAAGGCAATTTTGGAGCTCTGATGGCCATATATCAGAGCTGTCGTTGTAGGAAGTCTGGCAATTAAATTCATGAAATCATCCTAGAAAAGGATGAAGGGTGTTGACGGGTGGACTAGGCACTGGCATTTGTGCATAGCATCCCAAGAGGAGTACTTTAAAGGCAACCATGGTGATATTTATCAGTGAGGTAGGTAGTGCTTTTCCTAGGACAGGCTCATGACTGTAGTGGTCAGACTTTGTACAGCATGGCCCAGTAAGATTGATCAATCAGTTGTGTTCCATGTCAAATGGTGAACAGCTCGGCAATGGTTTAGTGCCCTTTCCCCTGAAAAGCTTTAGGGAGGTATAAAAGAAGCAAGGCTTGTTTGGGTGAGGAAGGCTAGATTACTCTCTCCCTGGAGCTGATGAATGAATTAATAATGAGACCAATATTTAATTAGGTTCCTGAACTTATGTGCATATTAGAATCACCTAGGGATCTAAAGCCCAGGCTACCCCTAGACCTATTTAATTGTGATCTATGGGAGTGCAATAGAGGCAGGGAGGTATTTCACCACTCCCTAGTGACTCCAATGTGTAGACCACTTAAGGAAGCACTGAGATAAGCAAAAGAAAAGTCAACCAAAATAAATAATCCACTGCAATCAGAACATTACTGTTCAAAAATTTTAGAAAGAATATAAATTTACCATCATTGTATATGATATAAGGAGATACACACTGGCCCTGACTTAAGAAAACTCTTTGGAAAGGAAATGAGAAAAATTACATCTACATGTTAAAGCAAAAAGCCTTGAGCCACTGAAAAATGTCTATCATTGGGCCTTTTTGCAGGGTGACCTTTGCCATGAACAAAGGATGGGCCGATTGAGAAATCTAAGTGCCTTAGGATGTCTGTGGCTTTCTTTAACATTTGGAAATGCCCATTTTAGGCTCACCTCTTATACTTGGCATTCAGGAAAGAAACTTTCATTAAATCTCTTGATAAGATCTCTTGCCTAGGTCATCTGCTTTCAGGACTCCATGGCAGCTGGCTGGGCTAAAGAAGACATTTTAAAGCTATATGTCCAAGGGGAAAAAAGAGAGAAGTAAAATAGAGAGTTTGAAAATGACATTTTATGTTTGTGTACAAGTATCCTGGGAGGAAAAAAGGTCATTTTATCCACCCTACTGCTTTTGTGGGACTCGGCACCTAATCGTAATTTGCTAAATGATTAATGTTTCAGATGTAGAGAAATCACAATATTCAGAGATACCTGACTTCCCAGTCATTGAGCTTGGGAATCAGCATGGAGGTGAAAAGATTTTGGGACTTAAAGTCAGGAAAAGCACAGCTGGAATGAAAAAGTTTTCCTACTTAATTAGACTTGTAACTTTGTGAAAATATTTTAATTCTTTTGAGGCTATTTCATCACCAGAATAAATGGCAAGTACTAATATCCAGCAGAATTGTTTGGAAGACTTCTTGAAATAGTGGGGATAAATCAGCCCAGCATGGAGGACAATTAAGTTATAATTGGTTTTCTTCTCTCTTTTTTCTCTCTTTTTCCCACTCCCATGCTTCATAAGAGTGACTTAGTATATTTGAAGAATTGTCAGTGGACAATAGGATCCTTGTGTAATTATATGTGAAATTATGTCTACTTTTTATGTTGTTTAAACTAATTTCTTAGCATTTCTAATTGGTATCTGCAATGAGGTATAGTGAAAAGAACATAGTTCCTGGCACAAATAATGAATGAATGTATGAAAGAGGTACACAGGGGCTTATGAGACTTGGGATGGAGTCCAACATCTACTGAACTGTGAGACATCGAACAAGCCATTGTTTGAACTTCATTTTTCTTATCTTAAAGACAAGAGAGTAAATTATCCTGTTTGTCCCACTCTGAAATTCTGAGATTTAGTTAATATGCAAGTTCTTTGTTTCTTTTTACTGCACATTGTTCAGCCCACCTATAGGATACTCATCATGTTGTGTTGCTGACTAAGTGTTTGCTTCCCAACTGGGCAGGTGCTATCCTGGATGTGGGAGGCAGTGGAGGAGAGATTCCCCGCAGAGGCTTTGGAGCCAACCTGCCTCAGTATAATGTTAGATTCTTTACTTCCTGGTGGCCTTTCCTCATCCTTCAAATGGAGTTAATGATAATGTTAGTCTTTCCTCGAATAGCTGTGAGCATAATTAAGTAGGGTAATACTTAAAATGTATACAACATACTTAGTCAATGTTAACTCTCGTTCTATTTTAAACATTTTTATTACTTTAAAAATGTAATTTAATCTTTTTAAAATTTCAGATTGATATGAGGGTACAAATGTTTAGGTTACATTGTTTTCATTTCTAAGGTAAAGTTCAAGCTGTAGTGGAGCCCGTCACCCGAGGGATGTGCTGAACCCTCACATTGTGCACATTAAGGGAGCTCCTGCCAATCACCCTCCTTCTTGTCATGGACTATACTTGTATTTTTCTTTTGTGTGGGGTTGTAGTTGTTTACATACATATTAGTATTGAGTACATTGGATAATTTTTTCCCAGTCTTGTGATACTTCACTAAGAAGTAAACACGAAAGTGTGTTTCATTTCCCTCAAGGTAAACACAAAAGATGTAAAGTCTCCATCTTTTCTTATGACTGAATAGTACTCCATGGTATACACATGCCACAGTTTATTAATCCACTCATGGACTCTCATTCTATAGTTTTATCTTTCAGCCCAACATCTGGTGAGGACTAGGCAGTAAATATTGCTCGAGCATGTGAATTATTTTAAAACCTGCCTGCAGAATGTGTGCATGTCCTATGCATAGTCTGTGATTTCTGACATGAAAGAGTTGATTAGATCAGTTGATTCAGAGTTCCTGGCAATCTTGAAAACTCATGAGTTCAGAAGCCATGTTGGAGGCCAAGAGTTTTTGGCATAACAGCTCGTCACAGGATGGTTTGGAACCAGTCAGTATATAAGAAAAAGGCTTAGGATCCTGACTTACCAGCTGCTCCACACAATTTTGTTGTCTTTATCAGGCTTGTCCTGGGAGAAGTCTAAGGGTAGGGAGAGAAAAAGAGCATTTTAATTAGAAAAGAACAGTGGGGGCACCTTTGTCCTGAATGGGGCATACTGTTCCTTTTTCTCACTCTTCCTTCTTTTCTCCTACTTCATTTGGTTTCTAGCTGCTCCATAATGTATTTAAATCATTGGTGTCAATTTTCAGTCTAAATCTGGTGTTTATGAACTTGTGCAGTTGAAAGGGGTTAAATTTTTTTTGTTAAAAAATTAGCTCTCTAGCGGCATAAATCCCAACTATATAATTTACTTAAAGTGGTTTTCAGTATAGTCACAGAATTGTGCAAGCAGCACTGCAATAAGTTTTAGACCATTTCATCATCCCCCCAAAGAAACCCCATATCCATTTGGAGTCACTTTTCATCTCATGCAATGGCTCTGTAAAATACTTCTCAAATTCCTCTATAAAGTGCTCCGGGCATGTAAACCCTCAATAAGTCATTCAATATTTATTGAAACTTCTGGGAGCCAAGCACAATTCTAGGCTCTAGTGATAGGAAGACAAACAAGGGAGATAACAAAGGCCTCGGGAGCTTATGTTCTATACTGGGGTCTACAGACGGGCCCCAAATTAAAAGCAGAGCAGAGGGAGCAAGGAAGTTATATTCCTACTATGTGCCGGGCCTTCTGCCAGATCACTAGTAAGCAGTGGACTGGCATCTGTCTGATTTCAGAGACTCTGTTTTTTAAAGCAGAGCATGACAGATAAGAAAGAACTCCGATGAATAAACTCCTGGATGTTTCGCTTCAGCCAGCTGTGCAAAGCCTTGGATTTGCTGCCTCCCAAGCCAGCTGCCTCCTAAAACATTACTTCCTGTTGTTTTACAACCCTAAGGCTTTTGGTCATCAGCCGCCCATGTAAAGGCTTTTCTGCCCTGGATACAGTCAGCTTAACCAATAGCATCTTTGTTAGTGGAATTATGGGGGTGGGAGTGGGGAGAGACAAGAGTCAAAGGGTAATTAAAGGGACTTACATTTCTTTTTTTTTCCTGCCATAATCCTGAGGATTTGAATTCTCCAACAAATCAAATTCAGTTTGAGTTTTAACCTTCTTATATGAAAAGCCAGGTTTAAAAATAGCTGTTCATGCTCCGATGATTGTAAACAAACATTGGAGTATGGAGTCGAATGAAGGGCAACAGACATTACATATCCCTGCAGGAATGTGGAATTTAATATAAACGGAGTAACTTTTGTACATATGTGCTATGTCTTTGCTCTGTATTGCCAGCAGAGTACTCTGGGGAAAGGAATCATCATGAAATGTTAAAGCTAAAGAGGGCTTTAGAAATAATATGGGCTCACTGCTTCATTTTAGAAATGGGGGAACTGAGACCAAGTAAAAGGAAGTGGTTGCATATGTCTTTAGTGGCAGAGATGGGCAGAATCCAGTTGCCCAGTATTTCTACTGATATTTAAAAGATATGAAGCATCTGTTCATACATCCATAAGTGTATTTCCTGATTGAGTTGCAAATGGGATGGGTCACTGCAGTGGGTATGGGATTGGGAGACCTGAATTTACATCTCAGTTTAGCCATTTACCATCTTGTGCCCTAGTTACCTTTCTGGGAAAAAATACAGCACCTTCTATATCACATTGTAATGATTAACTGGGACCTATAAGTAAATCTTTTAGCTCGTAGTTGGCATTTCATCCATGTCTTCTTCCTTCTCTTCTCTCTCTCCCCTTTCTCTTCATTCAGGATGTTTTACATGCCTGTTCATATTTCTTTGAGTTTATAAGTAGATACATTGCTACTTTTTGAGAAAAGTATCACCAGTGGCTGGGAGTTCTTAAATCCAAACTATAGTTGCTCCCATTAAGTAGCCACTATATCCAGGCACTTTATGATCATTATTTTGACTTTCACAACATCACCAATGCTTAGTTATTTTTTTTTCCATCTTAGGGATGAAGATAATGATGTTCAGAGTTAACAATCTAAGATTCCACAACTTGAAGTCAAGTTCTGAAAGCCCAAGCTCATCTCTACTTACAGGACTTACAGGACCTGTATGATTACAAACATTTTTATTTTTTTAATTTCAAAATATCATGGGGTGATTACGTGAATGCTTTTTTCCAGGTCGAGTCAAAGTTATAAGTGTAACCATCACCTGCTCAGTGTGCACACAATAGTGTGCTTGTTAGGTGTGAAGTTACCCCCATCACATTTGTTTGCTTTCTATTGAGTTTCACTACCAAGTGGACACATGGATGTTAATTGATTAGTTCCAGTTTAATTGTGAGTGCATGTTTAATTTTTAGCATTTCACCATAAATACTGGGAAAAGTTTAGGGGTTAACCTAAACTTGGTTTTAGGAGAAAAATGCTCATTTTGGAGTCAGAGTGTAATTCAGATCTCAGCCCTGCCATAGCTCAGATGTATGGTGTTGGGAAATCTACTTAAATTCCCTTGGCTCCCTATTCCTCACTTGAAGTGGGTTAACAATTACAACAACAACAATAAAGAAAACAAAGTAATAACACGTGTGTTGAATGAATGAAAGATGATAAATGCAGCTTCCTTAGTAAAGTGCTGGAAATAAATGTTGCTCATGCATGTGATCACCTTGCCCTTGGAAACCTGGTCTACAGACATTAGTTCATATAGAGGAAAAGCACTTCAATTTCCCCCTGTGATGTCATGACTTAACCACTGCTATAGTTAAAACCACAGGGAAGATGTGCCATAATTCAAATTTGCATAATTTTAAAAGATTCATTCATGCTTATTTCCTTGATGTTTTCTAGGTGTTTTTTTTTAAACCCTAGCCACGTGCTTCATGTCCCTTGTGATTCTGGTGGAATTTTCTTGACAGAGGAATAGGGGAGATATGCATGGACCTTGTGCAAGGTGGAGTGAAGGGTGCTCTGGAGGACATCATTTGATATGTCTTCCAAGCCCATTCTATGAAGACCACTCCCTTTAGCTAAATTAATCTTAGAATTTAGAGCCATAAAACAACAGTGCAAAAGAAATAGTTTCCCCCAGTGAACTCATATGAATACAGTTTCTAGACAATGAGTCACACAATCATTTTTTTCCTCTGTTCTCCCTGTTTACTACAAGTATCAGGACTAAGCGATGGACAGAGCTATTGTATCTTTCCTAAATAACTCCTTAAAAATAGTTTTAAATGGTTTCCCCCCTCTGCTTTTTATAAAATATATTATTTTTGCCTCATTTGGAAGTTTTCAATCTGACTGATTTTATCATAAGCTGCCTCGAACAACTCTTTGTCAGAAGGACAGAAGTGAATATGGAATTGTCATTATTGTTATTATTATTATTTTTGAGATGGAGTCTTACTTTGTTGCCCTGGATAGAGTGCTGTGGTGTCATCATAGCTCATAGCAACCTCAAACTTTTGGGCTCAAGAGATTCTCTTGCTTCAGCCTCTCAAGTAGCTGGGACTGAAGACATGCACTGCAATGCCCAGCTAGTTTTTTCTATTTTTAGTAGAGTCGGGGTCTCACTATTGCTCAGGTTGGTCTAGAACTCCTGAGCTCAGGCAATCCACCTGCCTTGGCCTCCCAGAGTGTTAGGATTATAGGTGTGAGCCAGCATACCCAGCCATGAATATGAAATTAATAGATAGATGGATGGATGGATAGATAGTTATTTCATGATACTAGAGATTGGATGTCTAATTTGAGGAAAGAAAAGGCAAAAATAACTATCATTAAAAATCATTGATATAATTTAAACAAAGAGGCTTTTAAATAAGCACTCATTAAGGGGAAGGTATTATAATTGTTATGGCTACTACCACTAATAACACAGACTCCTATACTCTGCTGTGTCAGTTTACTTGATATGGAATTTGTGCTCACACATTAATTGCTTGCTTTTCTGTTACCTGATCATCTCTGAGAGACAGGAAGAAGAAAGAGAGCTAGAATCGAAGTGGGGCCGTCCCAGACATCCTTGTGACTCTACTCTGACAACAGTGCCTGACCCACATTTAATGCTCAGAAACTATTTTGCTCGATGAGTGAAAAATAATGATGGTTTACATTGTTTGGCTAATATATAGCAGACATTATGCTTACAGATTTACAGAGATTATTGCATTTAATCCTCAAAATAATATTATGAAAAAAGAATTTGCAAGATCATCACTACATTTTACAAATGAATAAATGGAAACACAGAGAAGCTAAATAACTTGGGGTTAGTGCACTGCAAGAGAAGTCACATGGTCAGCTGGAGGTAGTACGAAGGAATAAAGAAATAAAGGAATAAAATAAAGAAAGTATATCCTCTGTGATATCAGGTACAGATTGATTGAAAAGGTGAGAGGGTCTGGGTTGATTGGAAGAATGTCAGTTATGAAGAGTTACTGTCGTCGTCAGATGAATGGTGGCAGACCCATAATGGGAATTCCCATAAGCAGAGGTGTTTCTGGGGACATCAGAAGTTAAAAACAAAATTGCTGGTAAAAATTGATTTGTTAAATCTTATTCGACATCTTCCTTCTTAGCCTGGATTTTTATGGACCTGCGATCCATGCAGCAGTTTTTACCTTTGGGTTTCTTCAGTGTAATAACTACAGAAATGTTCATTTTTTTGTTTTACTATCTTGCCCATGGCACCATTTCTGGCAAACTGGGGAATTTTAGAGAAAGCTGAAATTTGGTTATGAATCTTACATAATTCATTTATTCCAGGGACCGTAAAAGGCATTAACATTCAAGAGATTTATCTAAAAATAGGTATAATTGCACCTGGTTTGAGATTATTTTCCATTCTACAGCTCTGTTTTAATTATACTATTACTTAACTTTGCAGTGTTTAACTGGAGTTCTGAATACTTATCACGGCAGCATGTGGCTTATAATGGAACCACCTCCTTTATAAATACCTCCCAGCCTCCCATGCTATGTAGAGAGCAAAGTGTCATTTGAAAAAGAAGAGTCATTCATATTCTCACAGTCCTTATTATGCTTTATGGGACATTGTTTGCTGTGAACAAATAGAATTAATCGAACCCAGCAAGAACTCTCATCTCAGTCACCTTGCTTTAGTGCCTGAGTGTTTAGTGTTGTCAGTAACCCCAATAGAACACATTCTATCAAAACATTTCCTGCTCTCTCAGATCCTCAAGCCATCTGTTAAGTCTTTTGTCTATTTCTTTTACAAATGGCAGGTTGGCAAATCGTCATGGGAGAAAGCAACTGACAACTTTGAGGCTCCTAGATCACTTGTCTATTAAATGAGATAACTTGTGTGAAAGTCCTAATGCAGAGCTTGGCAGAATAGGGAGTGGAATTAGTTGTGGGATGGATGGAGAGGCATCTTTGAAGCTTCATAACATTAAGCACAAAGATGAACAGCTTCTCGATGAACCGTGCAGTCCTTCCCTGTAAAAATATGTGCTCAGAGTTCCGTGACAATTTCGATTTGTAGCAAGGTGACAGGGTTAAAACCTCATCTCTATTGACCTTTAATTTATAAGGAGGGCTCATGCCATTTCTCCCTAGTCATAGCTTTCTGGCTCTAGAAAAAGAGTCACAGTTGAAATCAGAGAGTTTTCCTAACAAGAAGATATGAAACTGATTTATTTTTTCCCAATGTGGTTTCTTGAAATGATCCTGGATTCATTTTTTCAGGTACCTGGACTGTTGGCAGAGAGCTGATATCTTTTGCCATTTTCCAGAAGAAGGGTCTCTATGGAGCTAATGAACTGCTCAAGGAAGATAAGCCTGGGCGAACTTTTTCCACCCACCACCTCAGCTGAGCTGTTTACTTTGTCTTTTTTTGGTAGGAATGAAGGCAAGCACAGCCACTGTAGAGAGGACAGGAAGTTCCCCTGGCTTAGTCTGTTATTAACTAGTAAAGGTGCTGAATAGAAACAGACTTAGAGGAACTGCAATGGCAAATAATATAGAACACATGCTCTGGAGTCAGAAAAAAACTAGGTGTGAATTTTGGGCTTCTCTGATTAGATCTTTGATCAAATCCATTAGCATATCTGAGTCTCAGTTCACTTACATCTAAAAGACATGATATCATGATATTACCTATGCTGAAAGGTTGTAGTATGATTAAAAGATTTAACTCATGTGCAGCAGATGCTATTTGGTGTTCTGCCCAGCTCTCCTTCTTAGTGGGGCAAGTACTCATCCAGTAGCTCCTGTAACTTTTGGCTGCTAACCCTCTGCAGAGGGGAACTGCCTAGTTCAGGAATATCTGAAAAGTTGTTCTCTCTTCCTGGGTTTAGGGAAGGTTGGCAGTAGCCTTCAGCTAATGACCTAACTGATTTGGGAGTTCAAAATGCCAAGTCCCTTGCTTTGAGGTGGGATAATTCTGTAACCTTGTGATTCATACTTCAAAGGTCCCCTATAAGGTCAGGCTGAGGCTATACCAACCTTGAGCTCACCTGTTTGCCTGAATTTTTCCCTTGTCTATGTCTAACCTGACAGCACCCCCCAAACAAGTACTCAGTTCTATACCTGGGTCTCAGATTCTGTTTCTGGGAAACATGATAGAGACAGCTTAGTTTCACCTCCTCTAGCAACTATTTTTGAGCACCAGATTAAATTTGCCTGTGTAAAATTTGCTCTAAATCTGCAGCTTTGAGACCTTGTGATGTGGGGTATTCTTACTGGGGTTAGGTGATATCTCATAGTGGTTTTGAGCCTGGGATTAGTGATAGAGCATTTTCTTTTCATATTGTCGCACTCTTATATGTCTTGTTTCAGAAATGTCTATTTAGATTCTTTGTCACTTTTTTGTTTGTTTTTAATTTTTAATTCATTTTTGCCCTCCTCTCCTTCCTTCCCTCTCTCTCTTCCCTCGTCTCCCCTTCCCCCCACTTGAATTTAATTGTGTTTTTACCTTGTGTGGGTGTGTACTTGTTCATCTAATGCTTTCATATAGGCATTGAGTACATTGTATACTTGCTTTCCCACCCTTGTTATACATTACACGTCCTTGTGATGTGCTCTTCAACTCCATCCAGGTTAATACAAAAGATGTAAAGTGTCCATCTTTTTAATGGTTGAATAGTATTTCATGGTGTACATATACCACAGCTTATTAATCCATTCAGGTGTTAATAGGCACTTGGGTTGATTGTACATCTTGGTGATTGTGAATTGAGCTATAATAAACATTCTAATTCATTTGTCTTTATGGTAAAATGATTTTTTTTCTTTTGGATCTATACCTGGTAATGGGATTGCAGGATCAAATGGAAGGTCTGCTTTCAGTTCTTTCAGGATTCTCCATACTTCTTTCCAAAAAGGGTGCCTAGTTTGGATCCCACAGGCAGTATATATGTCTTTCCTTTTCTCCACACCCTCGCCAGCATCTGCAGCTTTGGGGCTTTGTGATGTGGGATATTCTCATCAGGGTAAGGTGATATATCTATATCTTTTGAAACACTTGGGAAGTTTTCTTCTATTATTTTGTTAAATGGGGTTTCTGCACTGTTATTTATCTCTTCTCATTCGAAAAATTCTAAAAAATTAAATGTTTGCTTGCTTATGGTATCTCATATCTTAAGTAGTTGTTCATTTTTATTATTATTTTTGTCTGGCAGGGTTATTTCAAAAGACTTCTTTTCAAGTAGTTGTTACTGGAGGCTGTGGTGAGGTTTTATGGGGATGAAGACGCAGTTGGCCAGTCCTTGGGCATCACTGGTGGTTGCAGAGGGCTGAGTGGCTGGTCCATGGTCTCCCAGGAGTTGTCCATGGCCACTGGTCATGGTGGGTCTGCGTGGGCCAGTTCTTAGCTCTTTAGGTGGATAGTGTAGTCTAATGATGGTGGTGGCAGTAGTAGGCTGAGCATTCGGGTGCTCAGGCCCCTGAGTGGCATCATGTGTAGTACTGGTGGCAGCAGCAATATCCAGCTAATCTTTGGGCCTATAAGTCACATATGCAGGTGCCAGTGGTGGTGGAAATCTGGGTCCTCAGGAAATGAATGAATGTGGACACTTGAATTGGGTGAGGTAGGCCTATTCTTATGTTCCTAGATGATGTGCACATGTCAGTGTCAGTGGGTGTGATGGGCTTATGTCCAGGCTCCTGAACAGCACATTCAGGTGGTAGATGCTAAAAGTGTGGGCCTATCTTTAGGCCCTTAGAAGGCATGTGCAGGTACCAGCAGTGGCAGGCAGACTGAATCAATCCCCAAGTCTCTGGGTGATGTTTGTAAGTGCTTGTGGTGGCAGTGGATGGGGTGGATATCTTCTTAGATCCTCAGAGGCCCTGTGTGAGCACTGTTGGTGTAGGTAGGGTGGATCAATTACCAGCCCCCTGGACACTGTGTTACTTATCTTAATCATGATGTTATTCATTTTTCTAAGAGCTCTTCATTGTTCTCTGAGCGTTCCTTTTTAGTGGGAGGCTGTTCTTGTTTCATGAAGCCAATAGATACTATAATTTCTTTCCAGATATTCTATCAGAGACCTGCAAGTCGGTGTTTAGATTATCTAATTCTGTATTTAAATTGTCTTATCAAGCCCTACTTTTGCATGATGGTTTGTCTGGAGGCCAGAGTGACCCTCTTTGGTTCAGTAATCCACCTCTGGGCTTCCGTAGCATGGGGGGAGGATCCACCACTCTATATTCAGTCTTTCTAACAGTTATACTATCTTCAGAACAGTAAACACTCAGGGCTTTTATCATTCCTGATGCTTGCAAATGTTGAGTCTCAGGAATTCTGCAGGACAAATTGGCTAACTTATTGGTGATATTTTCCGTCTATGTGCATTTAAGTTGTAACTTTCTCTAATCTGAGTCAGATACTAACTCTTTTATTCACTTTCACTTTTCTAGAACTTGGCTGAAATTGCTGATATACTATTGTTTCCTCTCTTGATCAATTTATCTTGTATTCTTTTGCTTTCATTTTGGCTGAGTTTTATGAAGGGTTTGTAGTCTATTGATTACTTTTAATCTGAAGTCCCACTCAGGAATGCAACTTCTTTGATTTACTTTGTAATGTAAAGAAGATCATAGGAAGGGACTTTTGAGGGTCAGCATATGCTTTAGGTTCTTTGCCTTTGTAAATTGCTGAATTTTCTCTCTTACTCATCTTTAGAAGACAACTAGTTTGTCCATCTTGAGTAAACAAGACTCTTCACAGTGTAGATGGACTCAAAGGAAGACAACTTCTTGGACATATGATCTGATAGCTTTAAATAGTACTGCCCTAGGAAGCATCCTGAACTTGGTTTAATGCTCTGCTATTCTTACCTTGAAGCAGTTTTTTGACTAAAATATCTCATTTATTTTACCTGAGCCTTGAAAATTATGAAACTGGACCTGCTGTAAGATGTAAACATCCATATATTTAAAAATAATTTGTAGGATCATACAGTCTCAGGGCTAGTAGGCTTAACCTTCCTTTTTATGAATTCCTTGACAATAGCCATGTAGCTGAGGTTGGCTCATTATCAAGGATAAGTAGCTCACAGACTTCTTAGCAATTCCTTTCCTCTCTGCACTTACCTCACTGACAGAGAGTTCTCTCATACCTTGAAATGAAATACATGTCCTTTACCTTATCTCTATGTACTTTCTATGAAAAATTCATCAAGTTGCATATGTGACAAATACACATTTATGTGCTTATTCTAAAAGACATATACATTATGTCTTTGTCACACAAAACATAAAAACATGAAAATATTAGAAAATGCTGAACAGCTCTAATCCCTCTATCGAGAAATAACCAGAAATAACTATTAATCTGCTGGCTTATTTTTCTACCTTTTTGAATGCATATTTGGTAATAATGACAATGATAGCTGATTTATTTAGTGTATATGTTGTGGTAGGGACTTTAGTAACTGCTTTAAATGTATTGTTGCACCCAGTAGACAGACAAATATAATTAGAGGAAATAGATATGTGGCATATATAAATAAGTGTATATTTACTTTTTTGCTTTTATTCCACTGAATGTTATATCATCAGCACTCTTCTTTCCTTAAATAAGAAAATATAGTTACTTCATTGATAGATAAGGAGGAAGGTTTATTTTATTCCTTAATACTTTAGTTTCTTCTTTTCTACTATATCTCTAACTCTATCTCATTTCTATTTCTATCTCTTTATCTAGCTATATGCACACAGTATTCTCTTATCTGTGGTTTTGCTTTCCATGGTCTAAAACTATTTTTATTTTTGAGACAGAGTCTCTGTCACTCTGGGTAGGGTACTGTGGTGTCATAGCTCACAACAACTACAAATTCCTGCCTCAACCTCCAGAGTAGCTGGGAGTACAGGCATCCACCACAGTGCCCAGCTAATTTTTCTATTTTTAGTAGAGACTAGGTCTCTCTCTTTCTCAGGCTAGTCTTGAACTTCTGAGCTCAGGTAATTCACCTTCATCTGCCTCCCAGAGTGAGAGGATTATAGGTATGAGCCACCATGTCTGGTCAGTATGAAACTATTAAATATAAAAAAAATTCCAGAAATGAACGATTTGTACATTTTAAATTGCATGTCATTCTGAGTATTATTATAATTGTGTTTTTAGGCTATGAAAGTCTAAGTTTATTTTATATTGGAGAAAGGAAAGAGAGTGGGGGAGAGAGGTGAGAACAAGCGAGAGAAGGGAGCAGAGGGCAGGGAGTGAGAGAAGGGAAGATAGGGGTCTATTATAATTGTTTTATTATTGCTTATTGTTGGTAATTTCTTAACCTAATTTATAAATTAAATGTTATCCTAGGTGTGTATATATAGGAAAAGACAGCATATATAGGGTTTAGTACTATCTGTGGCTTCAGACCTCCACTGGGAGTCTTGGAACATATTTTCCACAAGTAAGGGGGGGGGGACTATGCTGTTAAAATATTAGCCTTGCCTACTTCACAGGATTATGAAAGTCAAAAACAAAAATAATGACAAAAGAACAATACCTTGCTACTATTGAAATCCTAATCTGTCAGATTTTTATCTGTGTGAAATATAATAGTAAATAATGTTTAGTATCACTATTTTACCAATCCAATTAAGTAGTTGAAGTACTGTTTTCTATATGAAGAAACTGAGACTTAAGATGTATGTGGCTTGCCCATGACCACACAAGAATGGCTGGTCAAGTGGGTAATAGCCCCAAAGCCCATGCCCTGTCCACTGCTCCATGCTTCATGAATCCCATGGAGTTCTGAATGTGAAGAGGGCTACCTGCCTCAGAAGGCATGTATTAGCAGCAAACATTTGCTTCTTCTATTTTCAAGTTTTAGTCCTTCAGAAGACCCCTTATTGTTTATATATGTTACTTGTTGCAAGAACTCTGGGGCTCCATCTAAGCAGCATTGACAGAGAGGCAAACATTACAATGCACTGGTAAACATTCAGGGTTGGCAGCTTTTAAAAGGCTGAGAAAGGGAATGAGCAAAATTTCACCGTTGTCTTGCCTTATATTTATCTCTCATCACAGACTCAATTTTCTTGATATCTCTCTCAAAATCTACTGTGAAATGTGACTTGAGTGACCAATTTTTGTGAAGCTGTGATGGAAGCAGAGACGTTTACTCCTGAGCCTTCCCTTCTGCTTTTACCTTCAAAAGTGCAGAGACTACTTTTCTCTTGAGAAACTAAACCTTAATTCAACCCTTTTACTTTGTCAATCAAGTCACTTTCATGGCTTTGGTGTCCAAAGTTTTCTTGTAGACTATTGTACTTTCTTACTTTCTAGGCTGGATCTGGACTTACTTTGGCTAATGAAATGTAAGACATCACACAAAACAGTTCTGAGCAGAAGCTTTAAAAACCATTACATGGTTCTATTATATCTTTATTCTTTCTGTCCTTAGAATATCAAGTCTCAGGTAAGGGGTGCTCCTCAGTCTTTGTCCTGAGATGAACATGATAAAGATCAGAGCACAGTTCACTGTGTAGGGAATGCAACACAGGTGAAAAATAAACCTTTACTGCTATAAGCCACTGAAATATTTTGGATGTATTTGATATGGTTGCATGGATGCTACAATGGTGACTTATATAGTGGGTTATATGTATGACTTTTCTTTCACTCAATCAGAAACGAACAATCATTAGTTATTACCATGGCTCTTAGAATACTTGCAACTGTGTACTGCAGAATTCTCTGTAGTAGTGTTTCTTAACTTTGGCAAACCCTTAGAATCATCTGAAAGTATATCTCTTTATTTAATATATCTCTTTGGACTCTTTGACTCTACTTAAGGTCAATTGAATTAGAATCCTGGGGTATAGGTCCCAGACATTGGTTGGTGTCTTAAAAAGCCAGGAGTGAGAACTATTGCTCCAGAGGGAAAGACCTCCAGATTCTTCAGGGATAAATGTAGTAACAAAATAGAATATCTACTTGATAGAAAAGAAGTAGAGCAGGAAACTTCCTGGAAAAAAATTATAATTGTGTCTGCCACCACAGCTTTGCCCAGGCCAATTCCACAGTGAGGAAACAATTTGAGAGCACCTGAGGCATTTGGACTAGACTAAGGAAGGTAACATATTTTAGGAAAGTGGGAAATGGAGTCTCTCAGAAATCCACACTAATCTGAGTTTCAGGAAGTCCTATGATATCAAGAAAGGCCAAATAAAATATTTGATATATGTTAGCCATCATAGTCCTTCATATCCTTCAGCTAGGATCTACTCATAGGAAATTTGTAGCACAAAAGAGAAAGCCATGTTTCCAACTTCATATATCATTCATTATATTAGTATTCTGTTATGTTACATGTTAGTCATATAACATTGGATGAAAGGGATGTTGTACATTTCCAGTATTTCCAGAAGTGTTGGAAGGGGTGAGTGGAGTGTTTTAACTATTTCTGTGGATATTGCTATGTTTGGCAATTGTGTACAAATGCATTACCATTGGCATTACATTTTATTGAGAGGAAGGCATTAAATTAGATATTATGACATATGTGGTGGCTATAAAATTCAATCTATCTTTAAGAAGATAGTAATCTAGTAGCAGATATAAGATATCACTAAGGTCATAGAACATCAGGTCATAGGATATAGTCTTTTACTTTTGAGTATATTATGTCCATCCATCTATCCATACATCTTTCTTACATTTATTGGGCATTTAATATTCATTCTTTTGACATGTATGGAGGGCATACACATGACAGGGACTAATGCCAGGTTAGTAAAAAGTCCCAATATATATTTATCCCATGAGCTGTTGTGAAAATCAAACAAGCTAGTGTAGATAGAAAGGCCATATATATACTTTGGCATGCTAGCAAGACACAAAGGATCATTATCATCCACTCTTTAATATCACTGCTTTATAATCTATGTTCTGTTATTTTTCAACCTGTTGACATGCACAAATATTTCCTGGGACTCCCTAGGCCTACAATTAAAAAACTGGAAACATTCATAAATATACAAATTGACTAAACTATCTCTAATTAGTGAGCAGACTGGGTATTTTAATCACACTAAGATATATTGGTTAATGTCATGAAATGGAAAGAAAAGTTTGGCTACATTACATTAGGTCAAAATTTGCATAAATATTCCATTAAAATATTTAATGGGGAGCAGGAGGGGAAGATGGCTGACTAGAGCCAGCTTTCGACAGAAGCTCCTGTCCAGAGGGAAGGATAATGACCAGAAAGTACTGAATGAAGTAGAAAACTGGGAGCTGAGCTGAGAGAGAAGAGTGATAACTGCACATCACCTCTGCTGAGGCAAGCTGTGATTCCAAGAAAGCAAATTTCTGGCACAAAATTCATCCCAAAGGAAAAGTGTCCATCCCCTCTCCCCAAGATAGTTGTTTATTTTTATTTATTTATTTATTTATTTTTGATCACTGTAGGTTTTCTATAGACCAGCAGTGAACTGAAGACCTCTTGTCTTACTCCACAGGAGAGAGTTGCAGAGTGGGGACTACTTCTCTAAAGGGACCCTGATATGACCCTAAGCACTCTTTTGCTAGGCATGAAAATTGAATTAACTTTCTCTGCCATTTTTAACTTCTATTCCACCCTTCCCCCTTGCCTGATGGTCCAGAAGCCTAAACCCTGAAGCAACTGGAATGTCTGCAGTTCAGTGCCAGATCCAGGCACAGTAAGGACCTTGGTAGAAAAGCTGCACTGTAACAGTGAGCCCAGCAGTAGTGTAGATGGAGAGGGAGAGGCTGTCGGGCATAGCTCTGTGAAAGTGCAAACTAGCTGCAGGAGGAAGCTTATGAGCTGTGTGCTTTGCCCTGCTGTCACTGAGCACCCACACTCCACTCTGCTGAAGCCTTGCACCCTGTGCTCTGTCCTGCCAGTGCTGCACACCTGGTGCTCCACATTCCCAGAGCTGTGTGCCCAGCCATGCCAGAACTATGCTCTGCCACACCCCACTGCACCCCACCCTGCTGCTAGAGTCATGTATCCATGCTCCTGGAGCCACCGCTAAAGCCACTTTCCTGGCCAAGGGAGCTGCATGGGAGCTGTGAAGGGCCACCTCCCACAAAGATTCAGCAACAGTAGAGTGCTCATGCTGGGGTCTAATCTTGGAGAGATACCTCCCCAACTCTGAGGACTGTCAGAGGAAGCCAGACCTCCACCCTATAGGGATACCAGTGCTGTAGAGCAGCTGGGGCAAAGGCATGGTGGCTGAGGGAGAAAATCATTTGCTGACTCGTTATCCTCAGGTTTGGACTGAGCTCAGGTGGAACACTCCCCAGTTGCCATTGAGTACCTTAGTCAGGCAGGCCTCAACTCCCTCAACCAGCTGGTGGCATAGGGTGGTGACTGGGCATTGACTTTCCCTTGACTCTGGCAGGTGCAAAGCCCTGGCACATTTGCTTATTGGAGGGAGCAGGACTACAGCCCCATGGGGTTACCAGTGACTGGGTGTGAAAGAGGTGCAAGGTAGAGAAAGAGACACCAGCCCCCTAGTCCAACTCTGCTACTGGGCAGGCCTTTCTGACTCCACAGAGCACCAGAAGGAGCCATGTTTGAGTATCCAGTAGACCAATGCTATCTAGTTGCTGGAGACATTTCAAACTCTTCCACTTGAGAAGTTGGTACTGACTGGGTCAATTGGTGTAGAACTCCTAACCTGGCAAATCACCCAAGGACCCTCTTGGGTGGTACTCTGGTTATGTGGTAAAGGAAAGGGTTGATTTTCCTCTTTCAGTTGTTGCCCATAGGGGGGCAAGGTGTCTTTGTTGCTTGTATTTCTCCACAGCTGAGACTTCAACCCAGAGTCACTGATCCAGTAGGATTGGACAAAGACTAGCTGAATATAAGACTGAGCCACCTAATCCCACCACACTAAGTAGGTCCCCAGAGCCTTAGACTGTAATACTGTGCAAGTCCTTTGCACAGCTGTAGGGAAAAACCTGCAGGCACCACTCCCAGATCCTTGGCAAAGGGCTGATTAACCACAACTCCAGGAGCCCCAATCCAATTTCAGATTACCTGTCCATCTAGCCAAATGGTGAAAAATAATCATGGGGTAGAATCAGTGGGAAAACTGCCAACATGAATAATCAGTGTAGATCAGCTCCCTCAAGGAATGACAAAACAGACACACCAGATAATCCCATTCATAAACAAAAGGCTGAGATGTAAGAAATAGAGTTCAGAATTTGGATGGCAAATAAGATCAATAGAATGGAGGTAAAGACGGAAGCTGAATTTCAAGGAGTAATTTAAAAGTTGTCTCAAGAATTCGATGAATTAAAAGACAAAATCACCAAAGATTTTGACACATTGAGGCAAGAACTTGCAGCCCTCAAAGATCTGCGAAATATAGTAGAATCCCTCAGTAACAGAATGGAGCATGCAGAAAAAAGGACTTCTGACATTGAAGACAAAGCTTTTGAATGCTCCCAAATGCTCAAAGAGGAAGAGAAGTGGAGAGCAAAAATGGACGATTCCCTGAGAGAATTGTGGGACCACTCCCAAAGAGCAAACATTTGCCTTATAGAAATCCCTCAAAGAGAAGAGGTTGCTGTGAAAGGCCCAGATGCTCTACTCAAAGAGATAATCAAGGGGAACTTCCCAAGCATGGGAAGAGATTCTGAAATCCAGATAGCAGACAGTTTCAGAACCCCAGCACGACTCATTCAAAGTAAAACATCTCCTAGACACATTATAATTAACTTCACCAATGTTAATATGAAGGAGAAAATTCTGCATGCAGACAGACATAAGAAAACCATAACCTATAAGGGGAAGAATATTAGAATGACCATAGATCTCTCTGCTGAAAGTTTTCAAACTAGAAGACGATGGTCATTGACCTTTAACCTCCTAAAACAAAATAACTTGCAACCCAGGATCCTGTATCCAGCTAAACCGAGTTTCATTTAGGATGGAGAAATTAAATACTTTAATGACATTCACACGTTGAAGAAATTTGCCATAACTAAAGCAGCTCTCAAGGATATTCTCAGACCCATCTTCCACAATGACAAGCACAGTACTCTGCCACCAAAGTAAAGTCACTCAGAAACTTTTGATCAAACTCCAACTTTCACTGTGGCAAAAGGATTGAAAATGTTCACTGGACTTTTGAAAACTTGATGCCCCAAAATACTACCAAGCTTATCAATACTCTCAATTAATGTGAATGGCTCAAATTGTCCTCTAAAGAGGCACAGGTTGGCTGACTGGATACAAAAACTCAGGCAAGATATCTGCTGCACACAAGAATCTCATCTTACTTTAAAAGATAGACTCAGGGTGAAGGGATGATCATCTATATTTCAGGCAAATGGCAATCAGAAAAAACAGGTGTTGCAATTTTATTCACAGATACAATAGGCTTTAAACCAACAAAAATAGGGAAAGATAAAGATTGTTGCTTTATATTTGTTAAGGGCAACACTCAGCATGATGTGATTTCAATTATTAACATTTATGCACCCAACCAGAATGCACCTCAATTTATAAGAGAGGCTCTAACAGACATGAGCAACTTGATTTTCTCCAGCACCATAATAGTTGGAGATTTTAACACCCCTTTGACAATGTTGGATAGATCCTCCAATAAGAAACTAAGCAAAGAAATTTTAGATTTAAACTTAACCATTCAACATTTAGATTTAACAGACATCTACAGAACATTTTATCCTAACAAAACTGAATACACATTCTTCTCATCAGCCCATGGAACATCCTCCAAATTGATCATATCTTAGGTCATAAGTCTAACCTCAACAAATTTAAAACTATATAAATTATTCCTGTGTCTTCTTAGACCATTATGGAATAAAAGTTGAACTCAGTAACAACAGAAATCTGCATACTCATACAAAAAACATGGAAACTAAATAACCTCAAGCTGAATGACAGCTGGGTCACAGATGAAATTAAGAAGGAAATTACCAAATTTGTGGAACAAAACAACAATGAAGACATGAATTACCAGAACCTCTGGGATACTGCAAAGGCAGTCTTAAGAGGGAAATTTATACTGTTGTAAACCTTTCTCAAAAGAATGGAAAGAGAGGAAGTCCACAACTTAAAGGCACATCTGAAGCAACTGGAAAAGGGAGAACATTTCAACTCCACACCTAGAAGAAGAAAAGAAATAATGAAAATTAGAGTAGAATTAAATGAAATTGAAAACAAAAGAATTATACAACAGATCAATAAATCAAAAAGTTGGTTTTTTAAAAAAATTCAGCAAAATTGATAAACCGTTGGCTAATCTAATCAGAAATAAAAAGTAAAATTCCTAATTTCATCAATCAGAAATGATAAAGGCAAAATAACAACAGACTCCTCAGAAGTTCAAAAAATCCTTAATGAATATTACAAAAACTCTATTCTCAAAAGTATGAAAATATGAAGGAAATAGACCAGTTCTTGGAAGCATGCCACCTGCCTAGACTTAGAAAGAAGTGGAAATGTTGAACAAGCCTATATCAAGTTCTGATATAGCATCAACTATAAGTAACCTCCCCCAAAAGAAAAGCCCGTGACCAGATGGCTTCACATCAGAATTCTACAAAACCTTTAAAGAGGAACTTAACCTTTTCCAAAACATTGAAAAAGAAGGAATACTTCCCAACACATTCAATGAAGCAAATATCATTATTATCCTCAAACCAGGGAAAGACCCAATAAGAAAAGAAAATTATAGACCAATATCTCTAATGAATATTGATCCAAAAATATTCAGTACGACCCTAGCAAACAGAATCCAGCGACACATCAAGCAAATTATACATCATGACCAGGTGGGTTTCATCCCAGGATCCCAAGATTGGTTCAATATATGGAAATCTATAAATACAGTACATCACATAAACAAAATTAAAAAACAAAGACCATATGATTCTCTCAATTGATGCAGAAAAAGCTTTTGATAATATCCAGCATCCTTTCTTGATCAGAATGCTTGAGAACATATGTATAGAAGGAACATTTCTTAAATTGATGGAGGCCATCTACAGGAAACCCACAGCCAATATTCTATTGAATGGAGTAAAATTGAAATCATTTCCACTCAGATCAGGAACCAGGCAAAATTTCCCATTGTATCCACTGCTTTTTAACATTGTAATGGAAGTCTTAGCCATTGAAATTAGGTAAGAGAAGGCAATGGAGGGTATCCAAAAAAGATCAGAGGAGATGAAACTGTCACTCTTCACTGATGATATGATTGTATATCTGGAAAACCCTGGACTCAACTACAGAACTCCTAGAAGTGATCAAAGAATATAGTAGCATCTCAGGACACAACATTAATACTCACAAATCTGTATCCTTTATATATACCAATAATAGTCAAGGTGAAAAACCAATCAAGGACTCTATTCCCTTTACAATAGTGCCAAAGAAGATGAAATTTCTGGGAGTGTACCTAACAAAGGACATGAAAGATCTCTATAAAGAGAACTATGAAACTCTGAGAAAAGAAATAGGTGAAGATGTTAACACATGGAAAAATATATCATGCTCATGGCTGGGAAGAATCAACATGGTTAAAATGTCTATACTACCCAAAGCAATCCACAGATTTAATGAAATACCTATTAAAGCATCTCTGTCACACTTTAAAGATCTGGAAAAATTAGTACTTTATTTTATATGAAAACAGAATAAAACCTCAAATAGCCAAGACATTACTCAGAAATAAAAACAAAGCAAGAGGAATCATGCTACTAGACTTTAGACTATACTATAAATCTATAGTGATCAAAACAGCATGGTATTGGCACAAAAATAGGTAGATGTATGGAACAGAATAGAGAACCAAGAGACAAACCCAGCTGCTTATCATCATTGATCTTTGATAAGCCCATCAAAAATATAAATTGAGGGAAAGATTCCCTATTTAACAAATGGTGCTGGGTAAATTGTCTGGTGATTTGTAGAAGACTGAAATTGGACCCACACTTTTCTCCTCTAACAAAAATTGACTCTCACTGGTTAAAGGACTTAAACTTAGGACATGAAACTATAAAAATTCTTGAAGAGAGTTCAGGGAAACATTTGAAAAAATTGGCCTGGGAGAATACTTTATGAGGAGGACCCCTCCAGGCAATTGAAGCAACATCAAAAATACATTACTGGGATCTGATCAAACTAAAAATCTTCTGCACTGCCAAGAACACAGTAAATAAAGCAAATAGACAGCCCTCAGAATGGGAGAGGATTTTTGTAGGTTATATTTCTGACAAAGGTCTAATAACCAGAATCCACAGAGAACTCAAACTTATTAATTAGAAAATAACAAGTGATCCTATTTCATTGTGGGCAAGAAATATGAACAGAAGCTTCTCTGAAGAAGACAGGCGCATGGTCTACAGACACATGAAAAAATGTCATTATCTTTAATCATCAGAGAAATGCAAACCAAAACCACTTTGAGATATCATTTAACTCCTGTAATAGTAGCCCACATCACAAAATCCCCAAACTAAAGATGTTGGCATGGATGTGGAGAAAAGGGAACACTTTTGTACTGCTGATGAGAATGCAAGCTAGTATGTTCCTTTTGGAAAGAAGTTTGGAGAACACTCAGGGATTTAAATGTAGACTTGCTGCTTGATCCTTCAATTCCTCTACTAGTTGTATATCCAAAAGACCAAAACTCACTCAAAAACAAAGATATTTGCACCAGATTGTTCATTGTAGCTCAATTCATAATTGCCAAGTTGTGAAAGAAGCCCAAGTGCCCATCAACCCATGAATAGATCAATAAATTATGGTATATGTATACCATGGAATACTATGCAGCATTAAAAAAGATGGAGACTTTACCTCTTTTATGTATTCATGAATGGAGCTGGAAAATATTCTTCTTAGTAAAGTATCTCAGGAATGGGAAAAAAAAATATCCAATGTACTCTGTACTACTGTGAAACCAATTTATAATTGCTCGCACTTTCATATGAAAGATGAATCACAACTATAACCCAGAATGAAGGAGGAAAGGGAAGGGGGATGGGAAGGGAGAGGGGTGATTTGATAGAGGGAGGGTTAATGGTGGTACCACGCCTATGGAGCATACTGGAAGGGTAGAAGTCAAATCTATCAAGTATAGAACACAATGTCTTAATACTGTGATTAAGTAAATGAGGTGAAAGCTATGTTAATTAGTAGGATATAAGCAGTCCAATTTGTACAAATAATTGACACATTGAATCCCACAAAGGCATAAGTGTATTCATGATCTATGAATATGTGACTTAATTAAAAAAATATTTAATGGGACCTACCAGTCTGCACCATAGCCAGCGAGGTAGTCAATGGCATTTATGAGATTTTTGTGCTCTTAGGCAATTTGACAATAAAATTAACAGGTGATCTTTTAATTCAATCAAAACAGGAACATTTTAAATACTTGAAATATTGCAAGGTCTTTACTGATCACTCAATAAAGAAATATAAGCATTATTAGCCTATATTTCATTTAAAGAGATTGTAGCACAGAGAGGCCTAGGAACTAGCTCAAGATCATGCAGATGAACTGTAGATTCACAGGAGATTATGCATGGCCTTAAAACTCTTCTTTTATAGGGCCTGGCATGGTGGCTCACGCCTGTAATCCTACTCTCAGGGAGGCCAAGGTGGTTGGATCACTTGAACTCAGGAGTTGGAGACCAGCCTGAGCAAGAGTGAGACCCCAGCTCTACTAAAAGTAGAAAAACTAGCTGAGCATAATGGTGAGCACCTGTAGTCCCAGCTACTCGTGAGTCTGAGGCAGAAGGATAGCTGGAGCCCAAGAGTTTGAGGTTGCTGTGGGCTATGTGATGTCATGGTACTCTGCCCATAGGGACAGAGTGAGACTCTGTCTCCAAAAACAAGACAAAACAAAACAAAACAACCCCTCTTCATTTATAGACCTCTACTTCCTTTCATCAGCCTGAAAAGTCCCCCAAACTAGATAATAGTTCTGCTATTATATTTACTTTCTTTTGTCATGATACATTTGGGGCTTCTTACCTTTTAATCCATAGTCTCTGTGGCTCCCCAAACAATAGTAGGGAGAGTCTAAAAGAGAACATGTTTATACATAAATTATTTTCCAACTTCTTGTAGGAGACTTAGTTATTCTTCTTTTTGAACTCCACATTTCTTGGTTCATTCCTCTCCAGTAGCATCTGTAGATTTCAGAATGAAACATTCATATCCTCAGTTAAAGCTCAATGATGCTTTGTTTTGGCTTCTTTGAGCTAAGGAAGCTCCATGAAGTTTGAATAATTACTGGCCCAACATAAGTGGAATATGGATAGAACTGTTGTCTCAGGATCCTGGTTTCCAAGCAGGTATATCCCTGTGTTACTTGATTCCTTGCTTTAGAATCTGGTCCTTGGGTTTTTACATTTGGAAATTTGGCTTATTTATAAAATGCACTCATGCTAACCTAATTAGATGATACCAATGCAAACACTGTAAAATGAAATAAGGAAGAAAAAAAGTGTCATGTCAGTGTAAGATTCTTGAGTCCTCTGGTGGATGTGTTTTTCTGATATAACAAGGCAAACGAATCTGGAGATTCTTTAATGCACTTGGGGTTCCTAATGGCTCTTTGTTTCAAGGTATGACAATAAGTGTAACTCTTTAAAATGGAGAGATACCTGTTAAAGGTGCTGGATATTTAATGTTCTGAGCAAAAGACCGTTCCTCCAGAGAGAGTTGGAAACCCTAAATTACTACTATTGGGCTTCTGTGACCTTGTATTTACAATATGCTGGTGGGGGCAAGGAAAGTCAAGATAGGAAAATCTTGAATTATTTATGGCATCACACTCCTTATTAATTCTGCTTACCTAAAATGGCCTTTACCTTTTTACTTCCAATTTAGATACTGTTTTTCTTGCTATTGGTCTTTGAACTGATTTCAACTTTACCTGTGGCTCTCTCAAGGACTATGTATGTGACATACAATTTTTCTGGCCCTGATACAGCCCTGAGAAACTGACTTCCCTACAATGCCCCAAATAAATAGTGCCACCCTTGATTCCAGGTTCTTTTTTTTTTATTTCTTATAGCATAACTGGGTACATTAATGCAATCATGGGGTACAATGTGCTGTTTTCATATACATTTTGAAATACTTTCATCAAACTTGTTAACATAACCTTCATGTCATTTTCTTAGTTATTGAGTTAAAATGTTCATACTCTGCTCTTAGAAAGATTCCCTTGTACCCTTGTAAGATAAACCATAGAGGTGACCCCACCAATCACCCTCCCTCTCCCCATCCATCCCCCTCACCTTCCGCTCTCACCCCCTTCCCATATTCTAAGGCTATAATAAGGTTATGGCATTCCTATAAAAGCTATGAATTAGTTTCAAAGTAGGGCTGTGTACATTGGATACTTTTTCTTCCATTCTTGAGATACTTTGCTAAGAAGAACATTTTCCAATTCTATCCATATAAACATGAAGGAGGTAAAGTCTCCATCCTTCTTTAGGGCTGCATAGTACTCCATGGTGTACATGTACCATAATTTATTGATCCATTCATGGGTCAATGGGCACTTGGGCTTCTTCCATGACCTAGTAATTATGAATTGGGCTGCAATAAACATTCTGATACAAATATCTTTGTTGTAATTCAATTTTTGGTAGTCTGGATATATACCTAATAAAAGAATTGCAGGATCAAATGGCAGGTCTATTTTTAGTTCTCTCAGTGTTTTCCAGATGTCTTTCCAAAAGGAACGAATTAATTTTCATTCCCACTAGCAGTGTAGAAGTGTTCCATTTTCCCCACATCCATGCCAACATCTCTGGTTTTGGGATTTTGTGATATGGGCTAATCTTACTGGGGTTAGGTGGTACCTCAAAGTAGTTTTGATTTGCATTTCTCTAATGATTAAGGATGGAGAGCATTTTTTCATATATCTGTAGGCCATTGGTTCTTTTTTTTTAATATTAAATCATAGCTGCGTATATTAATGAAGTCATGGGGTACTTTGTGCTGGTTCTATATGCAATCGGAAATGTTTTCATCAAACTGGTTAACATAGCCTTCATGGCATTTTCTTAGTTATTGTGTTAAGACATTTATATTCTACATTTAGAAAGATTC
>NW_003852399.1:1913755-1919566 GCF_000181295.1 Otolemur garnettii
CATTAATGCAATCATGGGGTACAGTGTGGTGTTTTCATATACAATTTGAAATATTTTCATCAAACTGGTTAACATAGCCTTCGTGTCATTTTCTTAGTTATTGTGTTAAGAGGTTTATATTCTACTTTTAGAAAGATTCACTTGTACCCTTGTAAAATAAACCATAGAAGTGATCCCTCCAATTACCCTCTCTTCACCCATCCACCCCTTCCCCTCTTCTCCCCCCTCCTCATATTCTTAGGCTATAATTAGTTTCATAATAGGGCTGTGTACATTGTTCCTTCTGTTTTTGTCCTGAGAGATGGTTCATTGAATGCAGGCTTCTAAAGATGTGTGATCTCATTCATTACATACTGATTTTCCTGGGTTATATCTCAGAGACTAGGTATGCTGCATTTTTGCCTTTATACCATTGAATTATAGACTAGTACATTTAGGGATATGCCTTTACAGTTTATAAAGTGTTTTCATGCTCATTTTCTCATTTCTTCCCAACAGTGGCTGAGGTGAAGGTTACTGTCAAGTGAATGCCTCATTTTGGCAACTTTCTGGATTTTCCTCTTACATGTGTGACTTGGTGACTTGATTAGAAAAATCAGAGGCCACACAGTGTCTCTAGACAAGGAGACTTGAAAAAGACAAAAGAAACATAAAGAGAAAATCAAACAAACAAGAACACCATTTGCAGGAGAAAGAAAGCTGGGCACGTGCCAGGGCACTGCACATGTTGCATCAGCCTGAGAAAGAAATCCTCTTTGCCAAAGCACGAGGAAGAGTCAGAACCTTTGCCAAGGGGCTGCTCAAATGAGGCTCTGGATGCACAAATGGCACTGCCCAGTGAGCTGCTGGCATGCTGTTGGAAATACTCCTGAAAAGATGAATTATTTTCAACAAGGCTTGGCTTTGATGGTGGCTGGAGTGAGGCAGATCTCAGCCCTGGGGGCTGGGCTTAGATTCTCTTGCTTGCTCCCACCACTTACACACCACACCTGTGCCCCTGTCCAGCACCTGCCATATCCTTCCCTCTCTGCTTCTTATTTACTTGGTGGCATTTCTACCAGTTTGGGATCCCCTGCTCTGTTGTGTCAATGGTCAACAGCTTTATTGGGTAGAATTTCAGAGGCTCCTGCTACCTGCCAAATTCCAGTCTCCTTTTTTCCTTATTCACACCACACTTCCTAAAAAATAAAATTAACAAGCCACCTTCCTGGTCACATCACATCCTTGCTCAGATCCCCAGAAACTTTCCAATGCTGAGGGTGCCAGGCTCCAGCATCTGGACATGGAAGGCTGGGCCTTTCACCATGCAGCCGTGAGTGCCCACAGCAGGTGCCCTGAGCATCTCTGTCTGAGAATGTCCTCCCTTGTGTGAGAGTAACCGCTGTTGCCTTTAAGTCTTATGAGGGCAAGGTCTATCATATGTCTGTGTGTCTGACTGAAGCTGACACTTTTCATAGCTCTAGCCAGAGTTTCTGACTCAGAGTATATACGTGTGTAGCAAATATTTGCTGCATGCAGTTAAAAATGAATGAGTTCTCTGTGTAACTCTGTCCGTCAGAGCAAAGTATCATCTGTAGCTTTATGAATGGAGAGCTTGAGTGACTGCTTTTTGTTTCTTATATACTATTTTATTTGGAATTCTTTTTAAAGCAGAAAGTTATGAAGCATAATAAAAACAAAGTATCTTGTACACATTATTCAAAACTGAACCAATGGTAATATTTTTTGATATTTATCTGTTAGACCTTAAAAAAAATAAAACATTCCAAATAAATGTGACCTTTTGTCTTAAACCCAATTCCTATTCTTTTCCATGTCTCCCCTGGAGGTAAGCTCTACAATGAATCTTCTGTACATATATTTGATCTTTTCTTGTACTTTTACATACAAATGTATGTATCAACTGCCAGATAGCAGGAGTCAGAAAACTATGATGGCCCATGGGGCAAATCTAGTCTAAGAATTGTTTCTGTAAGGACTGCAAGTTAAGAATTATTTTTGCACTTTAGAGCCATAAAATAAACAAAAATAATATGGGATAGAGACTATATATGTGTCCCACCAAACCTAAAATATTTACTATTTGTCCTTTAAAGAAAATATTTGCCAACATCTTATAGCTTTGCCAAAAGTTTTATAGGTTGTTTTAAGCTATAAAGGAATATCATATCATCCAATGATTGTGAAATTTGCTTTAATATTTAGCCCTGTATTTGTTGAATTCTGCTCACATAGCATTTCATCATATCAATATTGCACTTTAAAAAATCCATTCTCTTATTAGATGAGCAGTTACATCGTGTCTGCCTTTTTCACTCTAAAAAAAATTGAGAGAAATATTCTTATACCTTATGCATATGAAAGTTTCTCGAAGGATATATTCCTGGAAATGGGTTCACTGGTTTATAGGGAATGTATAACAAAGTTATAAATTTTCTTTAAAGGACAAATAGTAAATATTTTAGGTTTGGTGGGCCACATAATTCTCAATATTACTGGACAGAACAAACTACTCTTGGCAATAGTTGTAAATATTTCAATGATGTCTTAGTCTGTTTTGTGCTGCTATAACACAATACCACAGACTGGGTAATTTATAATGAACAGAAATTTATTTCTCCCAGTTCTTGGAGCTGAGAAGTTCAAGACTGAGGAGCCAGTTTCTGGGAAGGTCCTTTTTGCTGCATCATTTCATAATGGAAGAGCAAAGAGACAGAGAGAGAGACTAAACTTTTATAAGGAACTGACTTCCACAGCAATTGTATTTATCCATTAATCCATTCATGACAGCAGAGCCCTCATGACCTCCTAAAGGTCCCACCTTTTAACACCTCTGCACTGAGGATCAAGTTTCTGACACATGGACTTCGGGGACACATTCAAACCACAGTAAACAATTATCTGCATTTTGGGACAAATTCTCAATCCCTGCCAGCTTTAGCAGTCTCATTGTCCCAGCAAGTGGGAAGCATAACCTCTGCTCTAATGGCCTTCAGTGTTCTGCTGCCTCCTGTAACAGACAAAACATTGCAAGGAAAAGCCCTTTAAAGAGCTGTAAAGTGGGTGTAAAATGAGAGTGCTGCAACTTTAAAAGAGTGACACACAAAATACATCAAGAAAGGCTCTTGCTAGCCTGGGTAGAAATGACAGAGGCAGAAGGTGCTCTCTGAGGACCTTTGTCAGGATGCTGAACAGCATGCCACTTCAAAGCAACGTCTAGCGACAGGTGTTCTGGTCTGTGGCAACCTGGCTGACTGCACACTTTCCCCAGGTGCTGTCAGTAGACACTGTGGTTGGGGATCACTTCCCTCTGGGCTCCACAATTCTAGTAAGTATAGATGGACAGAAAGGATCCCCATGTAGCCAATTGTGATAGCACTGACTGTGTAACTCATGCTGAGCCATGGGCTGGGGCTGAGACAGGGTAAAGGAGCTTACCAGAAAGATAAATGGATGATGTAAGGCCTTTGCTTCTGGTTGCTAGTGGTATAACTGCAGGCTAAAAAGTAATAGGTACTTAGCTCTGTTGGGATCTCCTTCATCTGTGTGATGTAAGAGATCATCAAACATGACTTAAATGCAAAGTGGGATCAACCCACATGTTGGGGTCCACACTGTAGGTTCTTTGGGTATATATATTCCTTGGATTCTCTGGACATTTTTCATCATTTTCAAAATGAAAAGACTGGAACAAATGATTTTTCTTACTAAACATACATATCACCCATTATGTACCTGTCCCTTCACTCCATGCCAGTGGGAATTGGGGCCCATCATCTCTCCCCTGAACTGCTGCAATAGGCACATAACTGGTTACTCTGGATCTAATCTCTCCCTGGTCCACACTGCTGTCAGAGGGACGTTTCCCACATATAAGATAGAACTGCAAGAAGTCCATTGTTTCCATTTGATATCCAACTATACTATGATGCAGAGAACATGAGTTTAATCATCTCTTTTCTGGCTCTCCAGACTTGACTCAATCTCTTCTCTACAGACTCCAGGGCCATTGATAACTCTTGAAATGTAACTTGCTATTTTATCCTTGCTTCTTCTCACACTCCTGCTGTAAGCAGCTTGAGAACAGATTAGGGACTATCTTACATGCGTTCTTGGATCTACAAAATGTGTTTAAAATTAATTAATACATGAATGAATGAGTGTAACCACTCATTTTCCTGAATGGTTTGGCTGTTCTCAGAAATTGGATTGAACACTTATCTGCTAAATGAAACTGCTATTTAGATGGAAGCATTCTGTTAGAAGCTGATCAGAGGTTGGTCAGTTTTTCCAAAAGACCTGTTAATTAGAGGAGGATTTAAAGAGAAGTAGAACTATGGGTGGAGCTGATGGGATAGATATGATGGAGAGGAAAGGCCAAGATCTGCACCCATGAGTGGGGACCTGCAGGAGTTTATGGGGAGTAGAGGCTATCTCAAGAAACCATTTTTGTTTGCTCATTTATAAGAAACAACTGCTCACCTATTTGTTATGAGATTTCAGCAATCCAGTCACACCTTCAGACTCTACTTCCACCTCTAGTTCTCTTGCTATCTTTACCACATCTGCAGCTACTTCATCCCCTGAAGTCCTGAGGACCTTAAAGCCTTCCATGAGAGTTAGAGTCAACTTCTTCCAAACTCTTGTTCATGTTGATATTTTGATCTCTTTTGATGACTCATGAATGTTCTTAGTGATGGTGAATCCTTTCTAAAAGGCTTTCAATTTACTTTGTCCAGTTCCATCAGAAGAATAATTGTCCATGGTGGCTATAACCTTATGAAAAGTATTCTTCAATAATAAGATTTGCAAGTTGAAATTACTACTTAATCTTTGGATATTAGAATGAATGTTGTGCAGAAGCCATGACAGCAATATTAACCTCCTTGTATATCTCCCTCAGAACTTTTTGGGGACTCAGTGGATTGCCAATGAGTAGTAATATTTTGAATAGAAACTTTTTTTCTGAGTAGTAGGTCTCAACAGTAAGCTTAAAATATTCAGTAAATTGTGCTATAAATAGTTGTGCTGCTGTCCAGGCCTTTTTGTTCCATTTATAGAGTGCAGGTATAATACATTTAGCATAATCCTTAAGAACCTTAGGATTTTCAAAATGGTAAATGAGCATAGGCATCGACTTTGAGTCACTGTCTACATTATCCCCTAAAAAGGGAGTCAGCCTGCTCTCTGAAGCTAGGCATTGACTTCTCCTCTCCAGGAATAAGAGGATTGGATGGCATTTTCTTTGAATATAAGGCTGATGGTCTATATTAAAAATCTGTTGTTCAGTATAGCCACCTTTATCAGTGATTTTAGCTAGATCTTCTGGATAACTTATAGAATTGAAGAGAGGTTGGGCCTTGCTCTGGATTAGGCTTAAGGGAATGTTGTGGCTGGTTTGATCTTCTAGATAGACAACTAATACTCTAATACTTTCTCCATATAAGTAATAAGGCCTTTTCACTTTTTTTGTCATATGTGTGTTCACTGGAGTGGCACCTTAAACTTTCTTTAAGAACTTTTACTTTGTATTCACAACTCAAGTAACTATTTGATGAAAGAAGTCTAGCTTTCAATTTATCTTGGCTTTCAACCTGCCTTCCTTATTAAGCTTAATCACTTCTAGCTTTTTCTCTGACGTGAGAGACAGGTGACCCTTCCTTTCATCATTTGAACACTTAAAGAGCAATATAGGGGAGAGGAGAGGAGAGGAGAGGATCACAAATCACTCTTTCATATATAACAATAACAAAAAAGTCCTGAAAAAATACAAGAATTATCAAAATGTGACAGAGAAGTGAGCACATGCTA
>NW_003852399.1:1920380-1933738 GCF_000181295.1 Otolemur garnettii
AGGAGAGGAGAGGATCAAAAATCACTCTTTCATATATAACAATAACAAAAAAGTCCTGAAAAAATAAAAGAATTATCAAAATGTGACAGAGAAGTAAGCACATGCTATTGGAAAATGGCACTATAGCACTGATAGAGTTGCTTCACGAAGGGTTGCCACAGACCTTCAATTTGTAAAATACACAGTATCTGTGAATAGCAATAAAGCATAATAAAATGAGGCATACCTGTTCTTGAAGCACAGTTTTGAAAGATTCTCTAAATAACCTCCTTTCCTTAATGCACGTGACCCCATAAGCTGAGGTTTCTTAAAGCCTGATCTGACATAAAGAGTTTTGAAAAAACGTACCAGGTTGGGTTTTATCTTCAGGAGATTAGGCTAATACATTTGTGGTATCATTAGAAAGTTTTGGTGGATCCTGCCATTAAAAGTCTGTCCCATTATGCTAAGCCATTGTGTCCCTAAAGACGTCCTCACTATGAAGCAAATATCTTTGGAGAATTGACATAAGTCATTAACACATTTATGTTACTGTGGATGATACTGCATAAAGCAAAAGTTTATAGTGGGGACAATTTTGCCTCCCCCAGGCCCGGGGATATTTGATAACATTTGGAGACATTAAAAAAATTTTTAGATTAATATGAGTGTGTAGACAATTATAGTACATTGTTTCCATTTGTTACTTGGGTCTAAGTTGTAGTTGTGCTTCTCACTCAGTATGTCTGTTAGGTGAGAATTTACCAATCCCCCTCTCCCCTCTCCCACTTCCCTCTCACTTGAATTTAATTGTGTTTTTCTCTTGTGTGGGCATGTATTTGTTAATCTACTGGTTTCATATTAGTCTTGAGCAGGCTAAATATTCTGCAAAGCACAGTCCAGGCCCCATAAGAAAGAACTGTCCAGTCCAAAATGCTAGTAGTGCAGAGATTGTGAAACTCTGAGATCTCTGTTTCTCCTGGAGTATAGCAATATAGGATTTTGGCATGAGAGAGACAGAAGGTGTTTGTTTTAGGCTGGGATATTATATAAGATATGTATGTCCGGGTACCCTGAGATGAGGGCCTGTTGTGGGTTGGGTTCTTCTGGAAGCAAACTCTGGGATACGGGCAGGAGATCTGTTAGGGAGTACTTTGGGAATCAGGGTAATGGGAGAAGCTGTGTGGTGATTCAGTCTCAACAGAGGCCTAGGGTAACCCTGTGGGGAGCTCTGTAGATGGGATGGCTGCTCAGAGCTGTCCCTACTTGGAGCAAGAAGGTCAAGCATTTGTAACCTGGAGTCTTTCAGTCATGGAATCCAAGCTTCCCTAAAAGGGGAACAACTTTGGGTAGGGCTGTTCTCTTCAGACAAAACATGCTTTGAAGAAATGTGGCAGCCAGAGTCTGTTCAGTGGCACTATCCCCCCAGCTGGGAGGGGAGGTCCTTTGTGACCAAAGGGGGTCTTGTGGCATACCAGCGTCTCCCCAGGGATTGACTAAAAGTAACGATGACCCTTTCCTAACACAACCCAGAATCCTCCTGTATCTTTTGCCTTATATTTCCACAAAAATTTTCAAACAGAAGAAATATCAGCTAGTATTATTAACACTTTTCACGTATGAGGAAACAGAAGTGCTGAGAAGTTTGTTTGTCCAAGGTCACACAGAAAGCGATGAGAGGCAATGTTGAGGGAACTCAGATCTCTGACTGTGTCCTTTCTATTTCACCATCCTCTTTCTTAATATCTTCTTTCAAAAATGTAATTCTTCTACCAGGCCCACCCTTGCTTTGATTTCTCTTTCTGTCTTACTTTCTTTTCATGTTCCTTTTTTTAGAGGCTGGTTGTGAGGAAGGATCTGTGTTCTACCGAATCTGTGTCCTATAACTTGGGGCAAAGCAGACCTCTTTCATTTCCTGTTCATGTTTTGGCTAGTAGAGATACTCTCCAGTTTTCCAATTCAGAGATACTTCTGAATTATCATAAACCTCTGTCTATATCTCACTTCACAGTGGAATCAAGACCTGGGTCCTATCACAGTCCCCATATTCAGCGTGTGTAGAACCTTGTAACTGCCTTGAGTATCAACAGGTTCACCTTCCTTTGGTTCATTTTTGCATAGTTGCCAGAACATCTTCCCAAAAGACAGACTTGGAGGTGCACCTTTATTTCCTAAAGCCCTTCAGGCTTTCTATCAGCTGCCGGACAAAGGCCATAAGCCTTAGAGTGGCCCCTAGGACTTATTCAACCTGCATTCCTTGCTTGGTCTACCCTGTAACTCCCAGGAGTATGATAGTCTCCAGATTCCTCATTCATTGAGCATAGAAACATTTTCAGAACTCTCAGCCTTTGTTCTACCTGTTTTGAAATTCTTTACCTTTTAGGTTGCATTTTTTCACCTTTAAAAACCCCAATATGAATTTTTATATGAAAGTATTGTCATTTCCTCTGTTTCCAAGATTCTACTTACTATGGTATCACTTTATAGCTAGTTGGAAGTTTTTCTGTCTCCTTTCCTGACCCAAACTGCCTCTGCCAGAGACTATGTAGGCTTTAACTCCGTAAGTCCAGAGACTGGGTCAGGGCTGCAATGTGCAGGTGCCTATCAAATGCTTGTGGGAATAAGGGGTTAGTGACAGATGTCATAAAGTGTGACTATCCTTTCCATTTTCCTCTAGAAGGCATCAGGAGTTGATTCTTATTCTCTTGCCAGAGTGGTAAATGAGAAGACATATTGTGAGGGCTGTTCTAGAGAACAATGTGAGAAATTCCCTAGGCCTGTCACTACTGCCTTTTCTGAATGAGGTAGTTCCATGTGTCATTGAAGTGCCTCCTATTGTTTCTTTCTTTCTTTTTTTTTTCTTGTTGGGGATTCATTGAGGGTACAAAGGACCAGGTTACATTGATTGCATTTGTTAGGTAAAGTCTTCCTTATAATTGTGTTCTGCCCCCAAAAGGTGTGTCACACACCTTGATCCCCCACCCTCTCCCTCCTCCTCCCATTGTTTCTTTTCAAACAAAATAAATATGGGTAATTTTACTAAATCAAGGCGAGGACTCCATTTGACTGAGTAGCTGGGCCGTCATTTGAACACCTCCTACTGCTAGCTTCCATTCACTTCCATTTACTACTGGCCAGAGAAAAACTTCTTGATCCATTGAGATGGGTTTGCCTTAAATGATAATATAAATACGTATCCTAATACATTTTTTTTTACTTTAGAAAATTCTGAGAGCCTTCACTTAAAAATCACAGTGTTCAGTCTCTGTCTGGGTGTTATTGGGGATCCACTAAAGGAACACCTTGCCTTCCAAGGTTTCTCAACAATCAGAGAAATAAATATTAAAAGACAGGAAATATAACAGGAGTTGGAAAGGTTGTTTTCTACAAAACTGTGTCCCCATATCCTACCTCATAGAAGGTGAAGAGCTTTAGACCATCAAGGTAATTCCATCATTTTGTTTATAAAACAGGGCTCAGAGTTTGAAATCATATCTCAAATTCAAGTTTTAGACCAACCACTTATATCTGTGTAATACCAAAGAAATATATTTAACTTTTCTCTGTGTTCTTTCACTCAATACAAACCTATAATAGTAAAAACTTCCTTCCTAAGGCTGTTCTAAGGATTAGATGAGAAAATGTGTAAAAGGCACCCTGAATAATGACTGTCCTATAGTCAGTGTGCAGCAAAGTTGAGTCCGTTTCTTTTATGGGGCAAAGTTTGCAACACTTTGTGAAATATAAAGTGTTCTACAAATATTAGTTATTATTCATACATGTATGATGTAAAGGAGCAAAATCAGCTATTCAGTTGTACTTAATAAAAAACCCTTTAATAAACAAACTCTTTATGGAGTTTCTACTCAATTTCACAACAGGCAATATAAAATAGATCCTTGGAAATCTTTCCCTCAGTTTTGCCCAGTTATGGGCTGTTTTAAAGCTATCAAGAATTACTGCCCAACACTGAAACATAAAGAGGAAGAAACTATAAATTTTTACCTTAATGTGTTAGGCATTTAATTAGGGCTTTAAACATGGCACCCAGGAGGGTCAATGTATATATCAACAAGAGTTCAAATTCAAATGAGTGACTATTTTCATGAGAACATAGTACAGGATGCATATGAATATGAAATTCCAATCCTAAAGTACTACTGTGTAGAAACAGGTTGGCTGATGCAAGAAGCAAGTACTCACTAATTTGGGCTCTCCCATGTGCTGTGGAAGCTAACTTCCATCTTATCTCATTTAATCTTCACAGCAATATTTTTATAGGGTAGTGTTAGCATCTCAACATTGTAGAGTATTTGGGTAATGGATTATGATAAAAATTCTTGTGGATAGTAAGAGACAAACAGATCACTTTCAGGTGCCTTGACTTTTGGGAAGACTTGGAGTGAGATCTCACATAATCACACTTCCATTCAGTGAGGGTGGGACTCCAGCAGATGTCCAGTCTCATGCTTGTCCAGGTAAATCTCAAAGTGCAGAGAACTCTAGAGTCAAATCTTATTAAAAAAAAGTGCTTTCACAACCAAATATTTCCTGGTTATTTCTTGATGATGAATACTTGATTTCATAATGTGAAGCCCTATTTAGATCTATTTTTGATGCTCATCTAAAACTCAAAAGCATCAGAGTTCATGTAATGAGGGGAAAAGAGAAAAGTGTTTTATGTGTGTGTGTGTGTCTGTCCACACACATGTGTATTTTGGGGTGATTTCAGAATTGTGTGTATGTTTGCAGGGCATGAGGTTGGTGTTGGGGGCCTGGAGAGGGTTGTATTCCCATGAGAGGCAGAGGTCTTGATCCTGATGGGGGGTACTCTAAGACACTTTCTCTGCCTCACACCCCCTCCACTCCACCACCTGTTCATAAGATCTTAATGAACACTCATTTTAAGAGCTGTAACTGAAAACTTCTAAATCTGAAGAATTTTAGTGAACTTATAGGGCTTTTGAGAATTAAAATGAGTAAATGTGTTGTCGCTTTTTGATCCTTGCAACTAAGATATAAGACTTAGGGGAAAGTCTGAAAGGAGGGGAGGTTACCACAGGTTTCATCTCATTTGATATGTACCCAACCCACCCAAATAGCCTCTTTTCACTGATAACTGTGAACCCTGGAGTCACCCAGTTTACTAGCATCAGTTATATTAGTTTTGTATGCTAGGTAACAAACTGCAAATCTTTAGGTTTAATACAACACCCATTTATTATCCAGAGTTTCTGTGGATTGGGGGTCCAGGCAAGGCTCAATTAGCAGAGTTAACCTATGATTCTGTGTAGGGACTCATAAAGGTGCAATCCAGGAGCTGACTAGGCTGCATCCTTATCTGGATCTTGAGGTCCTCTTGCAAGGTCATTCAGGCTGTCAACAGAATTCAATTTCTAGTGATTATAAGAGTGAGGTCCTCAGCACCTAACTGTTACTACTTTCTCCATTGGCAGTTCTCAATGTGGCTTCTTCAAAGCCAGTAGGAGATCCTCTTTCTATTCTTACAGACAAGGTTTGAATCTTCTTTTATTTAAAGAACTCACCTGCTATCCTAGCAGGCCCACCCAACATAATCTTTTTGATTATCATAGGTTATTCCCTCCTTCAAAAGAAGAAAATTATACAAAGTATGGATGCCAAGGGACAAGAATTGGAGAATTCTGCCTGTCTTGCCAGGGGGTTCCACAACCAGCTGAATGTATTCAAGTTACATGTGACTTACCAGGGGCTGGGGACAAATGTTAGAAGCTCAATTTATAACCTATAATTAGTTTTTATCTCATCCATCTTAATTTTGTGTGATTTATGATGAATATGATCTATTAGAAAAGTAATAGATGCATAAAATATACAAATAACTATATCTATTGAAAAATGTAGGTGTCTTGTTTTCCCTTCTATTGCAGACCATTGACTTAAACAGATTGCATGCCAAATCCAGCATGATATTGTTTTTGAATTTGAAAATAAACAGATACATCTATACTAAAGGTAGTTCAGATTGTTAGTTATTTCCCTTCTTGCCTTTCAGTAGTACATATGCCCTATATTATTTTGGCAATCAGCATTCAGTGTGAGGTTTTATGTGAATTTGTCTGGGCATTTAGTTGTGTTTAATATTTGCTACAGCTGCAGGTGTTAGGGTCTTCACTTCCTCTGGTATATCCCTGTGTAGTCTCTCTGTTATCTTTGTGCTCGTCTAAGAACTGATTGTCAGATTCTGTGCCTTCATTGCCTTCAGCTGTAATTTGCTGTTACTATACTGGCTTTCTGTTGGTGTGGTGGCAGGGTGTGGGCAAGTAAAGTGTCCTATAGCATTGTGATTCTCAGTCTTATAGTGGGCCTGTGTCCCCGGACTGTGACCTTGTGTTTCTTAGCTTCACTTTTCCAACTTAGGTGACACAGGATGGCTGAAGGCGGCTGGACTAAGAACATGCAGGTTCCCCGAGCGATTCAGCCTCTGGTAAGGTCTTTTACCCTGGAGAGCAAGCTTTTGTCATGAAGAAGGTTCTAAGCATATTTCACAATGTTTGCTCTTCACTTCCCTCTGCCAGAGCCACAAGGGGATCTTTCTTGACTCTTTACCATGAGAACTTCGTGAGATTCCAAGAGGTAAAACCCATAAAATTGTCCAAACCCACCACCCAATTCTGTAGCCCTCAGGAATTTTCCTTCTTAAAGTAGTCCACACTCAGCTGCCAGAAATTCATCAAAGCTGCCACCTAAATGTTCTTCCCAATTTACAGCTCCAGGGCCTTCCATCCCAGGAAAAGAGATCTTGGCTGTGATTCTGAATTTGTCCTTCTCTTTAGATTTTGGTGTAGAATTTGCCCTGTGACCTCAATTCTTTGATGGACTCCTCCAGCCCTGGAAATAAGATGCTTTTCACTGGGCAGGTCATTGAAGGTTTCAAGAATTTAAGCTTCCAACATTTGCTCGTGAGGCTGAAAGGAACTTTGGAGAGAAGCAGCAATGTAATAGAAAAGGACCTAGAAGTGAAACTAAAGTGCAGGAGGAAGGAAGGACCCTGACTGCTGAGTGAGGGATGCCTGTGGGATTGTGCATGGTCTAGGTCCCCAAAAGACCTAAGAAGTTGTTTTGAAATCTTTTCCTAGGAGTTAAAGATTAGACATATTTCTCCTTAGTCTGGTTTCAAAATATTCACTGTGTTGCTACCACATTCCTGTGACAATATTGTTAGTAACCTACTCAGTACCTATGATCTCCCTTCTTGCCAACAGAACCGTGGCTTATATGGAGAAGCAATTGGCCCAAGCCTTACAATGATCATAATTGGTCTAAAATTAAGCCCATCACAAAGATCCTGTTCCCTATCCTGTTCAGTTAGAAACCCCAATTGAGAAAGCTTTGCATGTGATGAAGGGGAATTTGGCTAGAAGGCATCAGGGAAAGGCTCTTATTCCCTAATAGACATAACACAGAGTACACATTCATCACAGTTCTTCTTCCTCTTCTGTCTGTCTGGGGAGAGGATCTGATGCTTGGACTTGCAACAACTGTTTTGCAAGTGTCTGCCTGTGGAATGCTTGTTAAGTGAGAAAATGAACCTCTAATTTTAAAGTCATTTTCAATGTATTTTGCTCCTAGCTTAGACTATTTATTAATAATATATCTTCTTATATTCATATTTTAATTTTCCTCCTTGCCTTGTTCTACATTATTTTCAATTTTTTCCTGACACTGGTCATTCAGATGTTTGATGTTCGCTACTGTGACTTGGTTAGCAGCAACAGGAGGGAGAATGTGTGATGGCTCTTCCTTCCATGGGTTGGTACTGATTGCATGTTATCTTGGAGGCATGGCCTGTGTAGTAAAAACAGAAACTTCTCTTCTGTGACACACTAACTGGTGTTTAATATGAAAGAGGAGAGAGAGAGAACCCTTACCCTTGGATTTCTAAGGGACATAAGTTCACAAGGAAGCAATGTATGACTCTTACGTCTTACTTCTTCTGAAGTTGTTTATGTATTCTCTTCCCTTTATAAAATAGGTGTAGAAATAAACATTTGTCCATGATTTTCAGAAATAAACACAAGAAGAAAAAACAATAACACTTATCCAAAGCATCTGAGTATCTACCTAGCTTCACTGGTGGTTGGACAGTTTAAGTTGTTTACCTCAATAACATATAATACTAAACAAATTAAACATTTATTCATCCCTCCACTTTTCCTCCATTCTTTCTCTTCCTCCTTCCCTGTCTTCCTTAAACATTTACCCATTCTTCTGTTTTTCCTCCCTTCCTTCTCTTCCCTTCTTCCCTTTTTTCCTCCCTTCCTCTTTCCTTCCTTCTCTCCCCTCCTTCCCATAGGGACAATCGAGCCCTGATTTTTAGCATAAGACTCACTTACTGCTTGAGAAACTTAGAGAATCATGAGAACAGCACGTGAATTGTGTACATGCAGGAGATCAGAAAATTGGCCTCCAAGAGGGAATGTATATGTGAGTTGTGGCAATACCAAGCCTAATGGTTATGGTAAAGATTCTCAAAGATCTCTTGATGCTGGAGGTACAGGTTGTGCTCAAGGTCTGCAGTTTTGCAAAAACAAAGGTGGAGACATTCTGTCTGACCTTCTCCATGTCCTTCCTAATCAGTGCTAATGTCAGACAAGTAGCTTTTGTCTACTTCTTCTTATTTCGTGATAAGAAATATGGACTCAAGATTTGCTTGGGAGGGCTTTTCATCAGTCTCCCAACAGGGGCTTTATGTCAAGCCTCTTCATTTTTTACTATTAACCCCCCCCCACCTTCCTTCCTCTTCTCCTCACTATCTCCCTTCCTGCTTTCTTCCCTTTCTCTTTTCTTCCGCTCTTCTCTTTTACTTCCTTCTTTATTCAAGTATTTACTAACCTCCCACTCTCTTAGCATGTGTGAGGAACTCTTTTAGCTTATAAGATTTCAACAGAAACATGAACAAATCTCATGCCCTTACAAGAACAACATTAACAAATATAGACCATGATTTCAAGTGTTGAGTAGTGCTACATGATGTTTCTTATAACAGGGTTAGAGTACAGCACTTAGAGAGTGACAGAGTTGAAAAGCAATTTTAAATAATGGGTCAATGAAGTCATCACCTGAGAAGGTGCCAACCTGAGTTAAGCCATGGATTAGGTATGAGAGAAAGCAATTCAAACAGCTAGGGAAGGTAGATTCCAGAAATGGAGGACAGAAAATGTAAAGAGAGGTGTGAACTCAGATGGTATAGTTTTCAAAGTGGAGTATAAAGGCTAAAAGAATCAGGAAAAATATGAGTCAAGGAGTAGAGAGAGTTATAGGAAATAAAGTCACAAAGGGGTCCTCAAACTATGTAGGGACTTGGAGTCTATTGTAAGGACTTCAGATTTTATTCTATGTGCCATAAAAAAACTACTTGGGGATTTTGAGCAGGGGAAAGGCATGTCCTAATTTATAGTTTTCAAATCTTATGCTAACAGATGAGTGGCAAATGCATGGCATGGTCAGGTGAGAGCTGGCTAAAATGGAAGCAGGGAGAATATTCTAGAAAATTATTATGGTAATATGACAAAATATCAGAGTGTGTTGGAGTTGAGTGTGGTTATGGAGGCTGTGAGAAGTGATTATGGATTTAGGTTTTTTTTTTTTTTTTAGACAGAGCCTCAAGCTGTCAACTCAGGTAGAGTGCTATAGCATCACAGCTTATGCAACTTAAAACTCCTGGGCTCAAGCGAGTCTCCTGCTTCTGCCTCCCAAGTAGCTGGGACTACAGTGCCTGCCACAATGCCTGGCTATTTTTTGGTTGCAGCCAGCATTGTTGGCGGGCCCAGACTGGATTTGAACCTGCCAGCTCAGGTGCTGCTTAAGCCACAGGCACCAAGTCGATTTAGGGCATTTTTAAAAGTCAGCTATATTGTACCTATGCACCATAAAGAATAATTGAAAGAGAGAAGTAAGGATAACTTTGGAGTTATGGCCTAATAACCTAATGAATAATGATGTCATTTACTTAAAGGAAACCAGAATGGCATGAAAAGTAGGAAAAAAAGTTCTGTTTTGGACATGTTAGTTTGTAATGTCTATTAGACATTAAAATGAGATGTATAGGCTATATAAATCTGCAGCTTAGGGAAAGGGATAAGCTAGATATGCACACACACAATACAAACATGCACACATTATTATTTATCTGTGACAAACTAGAGCCATGGACTTGTTTAGATCACCTAGACATATAGTGTAAAAGGAGATGAGAGAGAGCAGAGGACTAATTCTGAAGGTATTTCCACATTAAGTGCCTAGAGCCATGAGTGCATGGCAGTGAGCTGTGAGATAAACCAGAAGGATGTGGAAGAGTCTGGAAGCCGAGTGGAGAATATGTTTCAAGAAGAACCAGTGATAAATCACACCAAAGCTACTGATGAGTAAGATGAGGACTGAGAATTGTCCTTCTGTTTAGCATGAAGGGGTCATTGGAGACCTTGTCAGTAGAAATTTTATTAGATTGGTGAGGATGGAAGATTCTTTGGAGTAGTTTAAAAAGTTAAGTGTGGGTGAGACAGTGAGCCAATAAGTATAAATAAAAGCTTGAGTCATTCTGCTCTAAAGTGGGTCAAAATGTATATAATAGTGGTTAGAGGAGAAAGGTTTCAAGATAAATTTTTTTTTTTTTTTAAAGTAGAGTATTTCAGAATGATTGTGTGGTGATGAGAATGACTCAGTAGAGGACAAAGGACCAACAAGATCATTGCTGGGAAAAGGCTGTGAGAAGGTGAAAAGGGATGGGGCTCATTCTACAAGGGGGGAGGTTACTTGACAAGAGCGGGAAGAAGAAAGGAACAGAGGAAGAAAAGCAGAACATCTGTGTATTCATGCCAATATTTTAGTTGATAAAATGACAGAAAGATGAGGACATTCTCTTTTTATTGTTGAGAAAAGTGATAAAAATCCTGAGAAAATATCCCAGGAAAATAAGAAGCAGTTATGAACAAAATTGGAGCATACTAGAGATGTTCAAGAAGAGAGGAGAACATGTGAAATAATCTTTTGGAAGGTGGAAGCCTTCCAAATTAATAAGGATTTCCAGTAGATTTGTTTGGTAGTACTTAGGGACCAGTGAGCCTTGCTCTGACTTGGAAGCAAGCCAAGTTGGCAGGCTCAGTCAGCTGCTCACATGCAGGTAGGAAGTAAGGTATAACAATGGAATAACTGGATAACGGGGCTAGGGGTTGTCCAGGCAAGTACAATGGAGGGCTGCTGGGAGTTTGTGGTAAAGAATAGAATTGTGGTGGAAGCCTGTATGCTCTTCTTGGGTACAAGCTAAACCTCGCCTCTGAGGGCCTTTGCCTCTAGATTGGATTCTTGGGCTGTAATCAGATATGACATGTTTCTGGGCCAATGCAGTTGATAATTGTGTACCTTTTCCACACCCCTTCTGTCCATTTGTAGGTAAGAGCTTTTAGGGTTTGTAAGAGCTACTATCTCTTACCCTAACTAATGTAGGAGTTAAAGTTGTATCCAGTAGGCTTATAGTGTGCACCACTGATAGGGTGAGCAACTTGTTCCAGGTTTTCCAGCACCTCATAGTTTTTAGCATAGAAGGTCCTGCCTCTTGGGAAACTCTTCAATCCCTCAGGCCTACTGAAATTGTTGGTCACCTTAACCACTGACTCTAAGCTGGGCAGAAGGGAAGAGAAACCATGAAAGCATTGGCTAATAATTTAAAATTTGTATAATAAAATAATTGCAGATCCCACAAGGAAGTCAGAATTGTTGAAATGGGAGTTCAACATCTAAGCTTAGAGTCAAGTTAATTTAAGGCAAAGGAGGTAGTGAGAAGCAAACAGTAGGGGAAGAAAGTGAGCAAGAAGGAAACACACATAAGGAGGAATCAACAAAAAATTCTAGCAACATGAAAAATCAGAATAGAGCAACCCTCCCAGGGGATCATGAGGGAGCTACTGCAGGGGATTCCACTTATAGTGAATTAATGTAAATGACAGAAACAGAATTTAAAATATGGATGGCAAAAACAATTAAGGGAATTGGTGTAAAGTGGAAAAACAGAACTAAAAAATGGGTGAACGATATGAAGAATATAGAAAGAATATGGAAGTGAAATAATGGACTATAACCCTGTCTGTCTCAAAACTTTTGTAGAGACCCAAATAATCAGTGCACCTTATATTTTTGTTTGATGACATTTTAAATCAGCATTATCCAAAAAAAAAAAAAAAAATCAACCAGCTACTATGTTTATGGTAGATATAACATCACTAACATTATATAGTTTTGAATATTCTTTTCTTACATCGTCCTGGGCAAAATATTTTAAAATGGTGATTGTTGCTTATTCTTTGCCCTTCATGAATACTCTTCACAAGAGAAATGAAGATATTCATGGGTTGTGCATGGCACCCAGTGGCTATATTGAGACCTATAGTGCTGCAGTCCAGAAATTACTACATAAGTTCTTCATGGACTGGGATGCATTTCACTTAATTTTGAGCAAAGTAGGCAGAATCTAGATCCATTGCCAACAAGGTTTGCAACCTTGTACAACCTATGTATTTGAGCCTGTTTACTTAGCAGAAAATAAGAATGTTAACTATATGCTTAAGAGTGGTAAAGCAAAAATTATAGGTACTATACCCAGACTATTTGTATATTAGACACAATAAAAAACTTAGGTCTTACTTGATTCCATCAGTAACTCAACATTTAATGACAAGTTTATTAACTAGTCAAAACTAAGTAGTTTTCAGACAAGTTGAATCAGGGTTCATGTAAAGCAAGAGGGGATGGGTTATGCATTTCCTTCCTTCCTTCCTTCCTTCCTTCCTTCCTTCCTTCCTTCCTTCCTTCCTTCCTTTCTCTCTCTCTCTCTCTTTCTTTCTTCAATTAAGGTAAAGACAGTTTGTAATTGAAAGTTCCATTGCTTTTTTTTTTTTATTGAATGGTAACTATGTACATTAATGCACTTCTGGGGTACAGTGTGGGGTTTTCACACACAAACCGAAACACTTCCATCAAACTGGTTAACATAGCCTTCACGTCATTTTCTTAGTTATAGTTTTAAAATGTTCACATTCTACTCTTAGAAAGATTCACTTGTACCTTTGTAAGATAAACCTCAGAATTGATCCCTCCAGTCCCCCTCCCTCCACCCATACCCCCCTCCCTTCTCCCTCCCCTTCCCCGTATTCTTAGGCTGTTATTAGGTTATAGCTTTCATATAGAATGTATAAATTAGTTTCATAATAGGTGTGTATATTGGATACTTTTTCTTCCATTCTTGTGATACTTTGCTCAGAAGAACATTTTCCAGCTCCATCCATGTGAACATGAAGGACGTAAAGTCTCCATCTTCCTTTATGGCTGCATAGTATTCCATGGTA
>NW_003852399.1:1935704-1937756 GCF_000181295.1 Otolemur garnettii
GCATCAATGTTCATTAGTGATATTGGTCTATAATTTTCTTTTCTTGTTGGGTCTTTTCAGGTTTGGGTATCAAGGTAATGTTTGCTTCATAGAATGTGTTGGGTAGTATTTCGTCTTTTTCTATATTTTGGAAAAGATTGAGTAGTATGGATACTAGTTCCTCTTTAAAGGTTTGGTAGAATTCTGATGTGAAGCCATCTGATCCAGGGCTTTTCTTTTTAGGGAGACTTTGTATAGTTGATGCTATTTTAGAACTTGATATAGGTCTGTTCAACATTTCTACTTCATTCTGGCTAAGTCTTGGGAGGTGGCGTGCTTCCAAGTATTGGTTGATTTCCTTCAGATTGTCATATTTCTGGGAATAAAGTTTCTTGTCATATTCATTAAGGATTGTTTGAATTTCTAAGGGGTCAGTTATTTCCTCTTTACTGTTTCTGATTGATGAAATTAGTGATTTTACTCTTTTTTTCTTGGTTAGGTTGGCCAAAGGTTTATCTATCTTATTGATCTTTTCAAAAACCCAACTTTTTGATTTACTGATCTGTTGTATAATTCTTTTGTTTTCAATTTCATTTAATTCTGCTCTAATTTTGGTTATTTCTTTTCTTCTGCTAGGTTTCAGATTCGAGTGTTCTTCCTTTTCCAGTTGCTTGAGATGTCGCATTATGTTGTTAACTTTCTCTCCATTTTCTTGAGGAAGGCTTGCAATGCTATAAATTTCTCTGTTAGGACTGCCTTTGCAGTATCCCAGAGGTTCTGGTAACTCATATCTTCATTATCATTTTGTTCCAAAAATTTGGTAATTTCCTTTTTGATCTTGTCACTGATCTACCTATTGTTCAGCATAATGATTCAGCTTCTATGTTTTTGTATGAGTCTGCAGATTCCTGTTGTTACTGAGTTCAGCTTTTATTCCATGATGGTCTGAGAAGATGCAAGGAATAATTTATATTCTTTTAAATTTGCTGAGTTTAGACTTGTGACTTCAAATGTGGTCGATTTTGGAGTATGTTCCATGGGCCAATGCATAAAATGTGTATTCAGTTTTGTTAGGATTTTTTCAGTTTTGTTGTCTGTTAAATCCAAATACTGAATGGTTAAGTTTAAATCTAAAATTTCTTTGCTAAGCTTTTTGTTGGAAGATCTATCCAACACTGCCAAAGGAGTACTAAAATCTCCAACTATGATTGGAGCTGGGAGAAATCAAGTTGCTCATGTCTGTTAGAGTATCTCTTATAAAGTGAGGTGCATTCTGGTTGGATGCATAAATATTGATGATTGAAATCTCACCATATTGAGTATTACCCTTAACAAAGATGAAGTGTCCATCTTTATTCTTGCTTACCTTTGTTAGTTTAAAGCCTATTGTATCTGTGAATAAAATTGCAATACCTGCTTTTTTCTGCTTTCCATTTGCCTGGAATATCGCTGACCATCCCTTCACCCTGAGTCTATATTTGCCTCTTAAGGTAAGATGGGATTGTTGTATGCAGCAGATATCTGGCCTGAGTTTTTGTATCTAGTCAGCCAGCCCATGCCTCTTTAGAGGACAATTTAAGCCATTCACATTGATTGAGAATATTGATAAGCCTGACATAATTTGGGCTATCGAGTTTTTCAAAAGTCCAGTGGACATCTTTAATTTTTTTGCCACTGTGGAAGTTGGAATTTGATCAAAATTTTCTGTATGAATTTACTTATGTGGTGGAGGATTGTGCTGGTCATTATGGAGGATAGGTCTGAGAATATCCTGGAGGGCTGGTTTAGTTATAGCAAATTTCTTCAATGTGTGAATGTCATTAAAGTGTTTAATTTCTCCATCATAAATGAAATTCAGTTTAGCTGGATAAAGGATCCTGGATTGCAAGTTATTTTGTTTTAGGAGATTAAAAGTCAATGACTACCCTCTTTTAGCCTGAAAGTTTTCAGCAGAGAGATCTGCAATCATTCTAATATTCTTCCCCTTGTAGGTCATGGTTTTCTTACATCTAACTGCTTTCAGAATTTTCTTTTCATATTAACTTTAGTGAAGTTAATTATGATGTGCCTGGG
>NW_003852399.1:1938145-1970494 GCF_000181295.1 Otolemur garnettii
GCCTCTGTGCTTTGTGAAACAACTTCATCACCTTCAGGGATTCCTATAAGATGAATGTTAGTTTTCTTTGAATGATCCCAGAGCTCTCTAAGAGAGTGATCTGTTTTTGCTGTCCATTTCTCTTCATCCTTGAGCCCTTGGGCATGTTCAGAAGCTTTGTGTTCAATGTCAGAGATCCTTTCTTCTACCTGCTCCATTCTGTTACTGAGGGATTCTACTGTATTTTTCAGTTCTTTGAGGGCTGCAACCTCTTGCCTCAGTGTTTCAAAATGTTTGATCATTTTATCTTTGAAATCATTGAATTCTTGAGATGGCTTTTGAATAGTTTGAAATTCTAAATCCCTTCCTCCATTTTGTTAATCTCTTCTGCTATCCAGATTCTGAACTTAATTTCTGTCATCTCAGCCATCTGTTTATGGATGGGGTCTTCAATTGCATCTGCCCCATTCTTCCTTGGGGGACTTCATCTACTCTGGTTCTTCTGGTTACCAGAATTTTTCCACTGAATCTGCCCCATATTGAATTCACACCATTTGGAGACCATCCCCAAACTGTTCAACCTGTGGCTACCACTTGAGAAGATGGTGGCTTCCTCTGGTTACCTGGATAGATAGGGTGTGTCTGTCCAGAAAAGCCTCAGGGGTGTGGGCCTTATTGTTCTAGCTGCTGTAGCTGCTGCTCTTTGCCTTGGGGTACTGATACACCAGTGTGGTTCCCTCTTAACTGACCATCCTCCTGCATTTCTCTGTCCACCAGCTGGTGGTAGTCAGGAACATGTGGGTCAATCAGTCTTGTGGCGCCCCACTCGGGTGCCTGGGAGTGGAGGCCAAGTGGCACTAGCATTGAGGTGGATACACAGGTAGAGCAGTCCTTGGGGTGCCCCTCTCAGGTTCCCGGGGGCAGCAGCCAAGCTGGAGCAGCATGGGGAATGCACAGCTTAAGCAGTTATGCGTCTGCAGGTCCAGGACAGGGTGCTTGGTCCTGCAGGGGTGAGGGGATGCTGTTCTTGGGCCTCCTCTCACTGTCTCTGCATGGAAGGGGGGAAAGGGTGGCCTGGGAACTCAAAATGGCAGCAAAATGTTAGTTCAATTTTTCTGCCTGCTGAGAGGGTATGCAGGGTCTCAGCAAGGTCCCTCTAGGGGAGTAGACTCCACTCTCTGTAGCTCTCACACATGGGGTGTGACTATAGGTACTCAGTTCACTCCTCATCTGTAGGAAACTCACAGGAGCAGACAGAGAAAAACACAACTTTCTTGGAGGAGGAGATAAACACTCTTCCTTTGGAATGTATTATGTACCTATAGATTGTGTTTTAGGAGTTGCAACTTGCCTCAGCAGAGTTGTCCTGCAGATATCACTCTTCTCTCTCAGCTGGGCTCCTAGTCTTCAACTTTGTTGGGTATTTTCTGGACTTTATCCTTCCCTCTGGACGGGAGCTTCTGTTGGAGGCTGGTACCTATAGGCCATCTCGCCCCTCCCCTCTAGTTCAATTTCTTAAAGAAAGAAAAAGAAGGAAACGATCAAAGAGAATAAGAAATTCCATTTTCTTATTTGAGAACACAAGTGATTGTTGCCAGGTTTCATGGTTACTTTCTTCCTGACCACTCAACAAGTATCATTTAAACATTTTTTCCAGCATAAACAGGTTTTCCTTAGTCAAGCATGCACCAGATAAATGCTTTTTCTTAATGTAAATATATGACCAATTGTTTCCATTGTTCAGAGGCCTCCTCTATTAAACATTCTCTGCTGAATTTGTTTATTCCACTACAATAAACATAGCTCCAGGAATCACTAGAAATAAAAATATAAATTAGATTCAAGTTGTAACTCCTTATCAAGGAGGTGGAATATGGTTAAGAAGCTGTGTAGCAAGTTCTGGGGAACATAGTAGTGTAGGATTTTTTTTTATCCTTCCTCCCCAGGAACCTGCTAAAAAGAAAGCTATATTTTACTCTTGGAGAATTGACTTGGGTCATCTTGTGGGGGTCTAACTAGAATCAAGGCCTATTTATTCAAGCAGTATTTTCCACCTTAATCCTAGATTTAGCTTTCTATTAGTCCCTATTTTATCTTTACAAGGCTCTTCCTTCAAAGGAAACTAAGGATGCAAAAATATTTTATAAATTTTTAAAGTTATTTTTGGGTCATTTTTTTGTTCTTGGTCTTCAGGGAGTCTTTGAATGATATAACTTATTGTGCTAATAATGGTGGACATCTCATCCTTCTTGCTTTACCTGAACAGCTACCCAGTTTTTATGAAGCATGAACTGGACTTTGCAAGAAGTGAATTATATTCAAACTAATTTTATAGAAAAGGCAAGTAGTATACTGTTTGAATCAAAGAGACCAAGGAACTGAAATGTCAAAGCCTCAAGACATTTTTCATGTCACATCTCACTTAGAGTCTTGATTTCTTCCCTGTAACATAAACATATTGTGTTATATATTCTGTCAGTTCTCACTCAGTTTTAACCTTTTGTTGTTTTATTCTAAATAATAATACAACAATAAAAGCAATGCAACTTAAGATATGCTTAGTTTTGTTGACTTTTAAGGAACCAGTATAATTACCCCTGGTATATTTTAAATCCCTGAAGACATTGGCTCAAAGTATTATTATTTTTTATCTAATTCACTAGGACCAGGGAGTAAGAAATGCTTATAGTATTCTAAGAAATGCCTGATTATAAAGTCACAGAATGATAGTCAAAGATGTTTGTTGGATGTTTAGAATGTCCTTACTTACTCCTCTATTTCTGGCTTCTAACTGGTAGAGCATGATCCAAAGAAGTCAAAAGGGAATAAGACAATCTGCTTTGTCAAAGTATCTTCACCATCTGAATATTCAAGTCTCTTCAGTAAAGCTTGTGGCTGACAACCAAGCCCACCACTGGGTTTTCTAATTTTCTCTTTAAATATAAACTTCAGAATAAGATTTGAGAACACTCAGATTTATAATGTTGAGTCTTTGTGATACTCAGCTGAGTGGAGGAGCTATGTCATGCTCATGTCCACAGTCTTTGTTAGAATAAAGTATAAGAGTAATGAGTATGGGACAGATGGAGAGTCCAAGGTCGAGGTGGAAGCAGAAAAGAATTTCCCTCCTTTATGACTCTTGGAAAAGGAGGGTGAAAGTTGCTCAACTCTTAGGCTTAGAATTAGGCAGATCTGGGTTTGATTATCTGCTCCACCATTTAAAAATTAAGTATGATTATGTGTATACACTGTTCAGTTAAGTAATAGGCATATGGTGAGTTCTCAATATAAAACTGTTTTTATAAATAGTTATAACTTGCATTATTTAGGCAAGGTATGTCAAGGTCCAGGATCTCAATCATCTCACCTACAAATGAGGTGATTCAATATTCACTCAGGTCCTTCCTAAATTTTGAACAACTATGATAGATTTTCCAAATGAATTTGGCCACAGATAATTAAAAAAACCCAGTAATGTACTGATAGAACCAATAGTCATTCTTTAGGATATAAAGATGAGTACTAAACAATAAAACATGTTTAACCATGTTTAAAAAATAAATCACAGAACCTGTGATGATAAAACATATGGTGCTTACAACAATTCCTTACATCACACAGCAGGGGCTTTCAAGTAATTTCCTTTTATTCTCTGGGAAAACATATAATTTCTCATAATAAATGTTAATTATAATTATATACATGCATTTAGGTTCTTATATTCTTAAAAATATGTTAGGAGAAAAAGTTGCTAGAATTAACTTTTTTTGTGAAACATCTATTAACTTCATTATCCATGGAAGCCAGTAGTCAAATTACATGCTAGTTCAACTAAAGGGGTGTTTTTCAAACTTTTTGACAAAGATTCATAGCAAGAAATTCATTTTACTTTGCAAACTAGTGCACACACATGTACAGATGTATATAATTGAAATAAAGTATTTCATAGAGTAATATCCTCTTCTAAAATAATAACCAAGCAGTCATTCTATTCTATTCTATTCTATTCTATTCTATCTTACCTAAAGTAATGGTGATCAAAGCCCACTGGAGTAATTTTCAAGCCTACTAATGGACAATGCTCTCAGTTTAAAAAAGACCTAAGGATTAAGCTAGGAAATGCATGGGGCTGTGGTGCTCCTTTTCCAGGTGGGGGTACTTCTTATATTACACTTCAAATGTATTTGAAATGGAACCTTCTCTAACCTTCAAAAGACTATGAGGGGGCCATTACCTAGGAAGGGTCATATTGCTTGGCTTGAGGAGAAGCAGCTGCTGACTCCTAGTCTTAGGGGAGGGAGGAATCTAAGGGAATGCACAGCTTCCTTGGAACAAGATCCAGAGAGAGTAGAAGGCAGGTTTGGAGGCTATGCCTATAGGCCGAGGGATAAAGAGAACTTCTGGGGGACCATACCTTTCCCAAATGCTCACAGGCCTTACCATAGTCTGACTTTCCCACCACTAACCTGATCCTGTCCACTCCTCTTTTGTTGACCAGCCTGCAGCTTTCTTTTGCCCAATTTTTTCCAGGTGCTCATGCCTCATCTTGAAGACCTTTTTCTCTGTGTTCCTTTCCCTTCTAACACCAAAAGCCTGGTTTCAATTTATCTACAATATCTTCCCTGAAACTTTTCTTATCAAACCCCTAATACCAACTTCAATCCCATTCCCTAAACTGAAATACATGCTCAATCTCAATGCTCAAAGCACATCCTTTCTTACTTTCCCCATTGTAAAACATGTTGCAATCTATTAGGATTTTAAAATTATGTTTATTTTCTACTAAACTATGCTCTCATTTAGGCCAGGGACCTGTCTAATCTCTGTTGCTAGCATAGGCCTTGATCTATTATCACATCCAAAATATTTGTTGAATAAGTGAAGCCATGAATAAAAACCATACTTATTTTATACATTGATTTTTATACATGGCCAATACTTTGACGTATGAACCCATGTTTTCATGTACATTATTTCATTAAGTCTTGACTAAAAACTATGTGGTGGGAAGGGAATATATGATTATGTGCTACTGATCAATGAAGAAACTGAGGTTCAGAGAGGTGAGGAGGCTTTACTGAGGTTGCACAGCTGTCTGATGGGAAAAGTCTCGAGGCTTTGGATTATAAACACACTACAATTCACACACACAGGGGACTCCTGGTGCAGCTCCATTCTCCTGTATGACCTTTGCAGTGTCCAGCATGAGTCTCACTGGTTCATTCTAATTGCATGTTTCTTTTAAACATGGGAGCAGAACACTGGATATAGACACACAGACTTGGGTTTAAGACTAGAGCTGTTTTATTGATGATGAAAACTGCACCATCTTAGAAATCTAGAAGACACTGAACAAAGCTAAGGGATTTCAGAAATAGAATTTCTCCTTTAAGTTTGGTTAACCCTGACATCTGATAGCATAGAATTTAGAGCAAGAGTTACCTGCAAACATTAAGGAGATGAAGTGTGCTGTGTTGACACACATCCTGCATCAGAAAAGTTCAGATACATAAAGAGATGCTTTTGTATAATTCATGTTATTTACTAGAGTGATTTTACTGGCCCTCTGAACATCACCATGCTCACCACTATAAATATGCATTCAGCCCTTTCCAAACCACTAGTCATTTGCCCAGCGGGCCATAAAAGCAATGTATCATGTAACCATGTATTGGGATGAAATTTCAAAAGCTCTCCATTTAGGCAGCAAGCCTTAGTGGGTTTGGGGAGCTGTAACATTATCCATTTAATTATACATTTGGACACACTGAAAAAAAAAACCTGTATTATTTATACAATTGCCTGTGATATTCTCTCCAAGCTGTTAGACCTGAGTCAGAAACCATTAGAATGCTAATCAAGAGAAGGAAATGAAACATATTTCCTTGGTGCAACTGCAGCAAGTTTTCCAGACACTTTTATTTCAGCCACATGTTTTGTTTCCCCCCAGCTCTTCCATCTGAAGTGGGCATTCCACAGCCCTTTTGGGGGTACTAGACTGCTAATTTGGGAACAGAGTACAAGCTGCCAATATTGGCTCTATTTCTCAAAGACAATGCCTTGTAAATGGCACAATACCTCATATTTGAGGGGAGACAAATTGCTGGAATGGAAAAGCTATATTACATGCAAGGGAAAAAGTTGTTCAAGGAGATGATCCTCTCAGGGATAGACATTGAATTAAATATTATCATGTAGGTTAACTACCTGAGAGACACAGAGAACATTTCACCTATTTTAGAGCACGGTAGAGGAGAGGCGAGCATGTGGAAGAAGTCCCAAGCACCTGCGTTCTTTTCACTGATGCATTTGAGCAACTACACATTTCCCCGCACTCTATGGGAGCTGGCTACACAGAGTTGAATAAGAAATAGTTCCTGCCTTACAGGAATGCCATCTTTAGAGGAGAAACAGATACTACGCAAAAAAAAAAAAAAAAAAAAAAAAAAAAAGAAAGAAAGAAAAGAAAAAATCATGCAGATTAATAAATGCTCTGACAGAAAGAAGCAAGACATGAGTGGTATTGTCCAAACCTGAGGTCTTTCCATGGGGCCCTGCTGCCCCAGGAGGCATTCAGGACCTCACAGATTGGCTTCTGTTCTCTCTTACCTGCCCCTGTGAATCATTATCTTGAATTGACACCTCACATTTGGGGTATTGTTAGCTGTCCTGCATTGGACTTTAGCCTTTCCTTTCTGCTCTTTTCACTCTGAGTATTCATCTTTGCTCTTTCCATAACTCACCTGAAGTACCTTCTGTACACTAAGCTTGCAGGGACTTCACGCTACCAGAAACATGTGTAATGTAATATCAAGTGTGGCCAGAGAACCCAGGCAATGTCCAGATCTAGTATTCGCTTGCTCTCTTCTAAGCCTGTGATCTCCAACCTCAGGCTGTGTTAGTCCATGGCCCGTTAGGAACCAGGCCACACGCATGAGGTCAGTGGCAGGCAAATGACTGGGCTTCATTTGAATTTTCAGCCACTCCCACTGCTCACATGGCTGCCTGTGCTCTACCTCCTGCCCATCAGTGGTGCATTTGATTCTCTTCGGAGTGTGAACTCTACTGTAAACTGTACATGTGAGGGATCTAGGTTGCTGGATTCTTATGAGAATCTAATTCCTGATGATCTGAGGTGGAGATGAGGTGCTGGGGAGCAGCTGCAAATACAGATTATCATTGGCTAGGAGATTTGACTGCCCAGAGACTATAATAAGTCAATTGCTTACAGACTCATATTAAAATCACCTCCCCTCCTCGCTCCATGGAAAAATTGTCTTCCATGAAACAAGTCCCTGGTGCCAAATAGGTTGGAGACCACTGTACTAAGAAATGATAGGCCTGAATGACTTTGGACATGCTTTTGCATAACAGATAGGCCATTCCATTGTTTTCAATTTTGTTGCTATTCTTTGTTTTATTTACATCATTACATAATGCAGCTGGTATTTCCTATATTCTCTTGATTAGAAACAATTCCATTGACAAGTACCATTTGGGTAACTTGCTTCATCAACACACAAAGTCCTGTGTAATACAGACCTAGACCATGGACTAATATCAGAAAACCCTTCTTTTCACCTATGCTTCTACTTAGATTGACAAGGTGCTGACAGACACAGCAATAGCATTCCCAGAAAAATGCCCTGACCTTACAAGAATGGCAGATGCTGACACTATGTGTTAAGAAATTAATGGGATTTTGGTAGAACGTGCTGTACATTTTATCCATTTTAACGTTAATGAAGGTTTTTTGCTTTTTTTGTTTCACATTAAACATAGACTTTGAAGAAATCTGGGCAGATTATAGATCTGTCCTTCTTGGAACTTTCTTTAACTGAAGTGACTTCTTGCCAACATTCAAATTTATGTGAAATTTAGGGCACTGAAAAACTCATAAATGTAACATTAAATGGATCCCACCTTTCTACAATCTAATAGATCCAACTATTTCCTATCTGTGTGATATGAGAATAATTTAAGAACTACTCCTCTGTAGCCAAGGAATGGTAACAACTACCTTGCAAATTGGATTTGAATGAGATGACTTTTAGTAAAGTTGCATCTACTTCTTGTATTAATATATAGCAGGTATTAAATATATGTCACTGTTATAATATCTTTTACTCATCAAATAGATTGCTAGGCTCACAAAAGTCTATTGGCAACTAACTATAAGAGATAATTTTGCTACCCAGTATCTTTCTCTTAACGCTGCTCCAATGGAAGGAAGGAAGAAAAGAAACAAGGAGGAAAGGAATAAAGAAGGGAGGGAAAAAGAAAGGGAAAGGAGGGAGGTGTCAGACAATCACAGAACAGGGCGTATTTCAAAGTGTATTCAAGGTCACATGTTTCTGCACAGAATTCTATTCTGCTTATCCATCTTTGGGGTTCACAGACCAGGCTGGTTGTTCTGCAGATTTCAGAACCCCAGTGTTTATTTGAGTAACCCTCACTTCAGTAGGCAGCTGCTCCAGTCCAAGAATTTTATGGCAGGAAACATAAAGTGCCTTTGGATCTGGGTGTTTTAGAGTCCTGGGTAGAATTATTTCTTCTTTGAAAAGAAAAAAAGAGAGAGAGAGAGAGAGAGAGTGACAATCAGCTAAGGACTATTAAGCTTCATAGCCTTGATCTTATCATATTGCATCTACTCTTACCAGTTCTTAATCACTACAATGTAATAACACTTTTAAAATTTATTGAGACAATTAGAAGCAAACAGTTCTTTTGACCCTCAGCTCTTTCAAAGGCACACGGTGCTGCAAAGGAAAGTGGAGCCCTGAGACTGAAGTGCTTTTCAAGGTGTCTGCAGTTTCATGTCCTTTTCAGATTTCGATATGCCCTGAAAAAAAGAGAGCTGCATTGTAGGAGTAGGAAACTAGAAGTCTGGTCTTAGCTTTCCTGTCCATTAGTGGGGAGACCCTGAGGCTGCAGGTTGGCCTCCCCGAGCCTTGCTGTCATTGTAGGTGAAATGGGAATGAGTCTGAGGTCCCTCCTATCTCTAAAATTCTTTTTTTAGAAAGGAAGGAAATACCTCTATCGGGTCATTGAAAAAATATGCTTTCCAAGAGGTCCCTGACTCTTTTGTTGGCCATATTCTTTGCAAGATGCTGCTGTGTCTAGAGCACCAGCTGGATGATCGTGGAATGTGTGACTTCTCTCCTTTACACCAAGCCACAGCTACTGGATACCAGGCTGAGCATCTGTTTGAAAAGTGGTCCGTAGATCAGAAGGGCACGACCTAGAACAGCATGACCTGGTCGTAATGGGGAGACCAAGGCAATGAGGGTCCTCATTAAGGAGTACATGATTAGGAAAATGATAGGCTGGACTGACCCACTTGAAGGCTGAATCCAAGGGCCGTGAGGTCAATTCAGCATCGGGGCAAACTGTGTGGCCTCTAGTTAAGCTAAAGTTATGACAGAGCTGGCTTGTTGGGAAGGCTAGCAGAGAAGATAGGCAGAGGTTAATAGAGATGTCATAATTGAACAAAGAATAAAGATTCTAAATGATTTCCTAGAATTCATTCTTCTACACAATTCCACAATGGGGCATACTATGCTTGGAGCTTTAGTGTTTTCCCCAGGGCAATGTAGCACGGTAGTTGAGGGAAAGGTCTCTAGAGTGGGTGGCACATGTGACTCAGTGGGTAGGGTGCCAGCTCCATATACCAAGGGTGGAGGGTTCAAACCCAGCCATGGCCAAAACTGCGACAGGAATGGTCTCTAGAGTCACCCAGACTTGGATTTGAATTTCAGCTCTGCCTTCCCATTAGCTGATATTTAGCAAGTCAGTAAACTTCTCCTCAGGAATAAAATCTGTCTCAGTCCATTGGTATGAGGATCAGAGATGATGTATACTAAGTGTAACCATTCAGAATGTGGTGGTTAAAGCCAGAGCTTGTATTATAACCCATATCTATCTTTCAAACCCAACGCACACAACTGAATACCAGCTGTCCCTCGGTGGGCACTGCATGGATTGTGTTGGGAAAGATTTCTCTTTAACTGGTTGCACTGGGTGAAGGGTAGACACAACCACTTCTGAGAAAAGGCTTTCCCTGTTGAGTTTGGGAAGTCAAAGACACTGGGTGTATAGCAGTTTGGGGAGAGGAAGACTCTGGCTGAGTCTAGACATAGGTGGATGAAAAGACATTGCCAACTGCCTGGTTCTTTGCAATAAGCCTTTACTGAATGTACTATCTCCATTGTTCTCACCATTAAAGGCTTTAGAGATGACTCTTACAGGGCCCTTGCTATTTGGTAATCAGTTTATGCAAATAAATGGGCTAAAGGCCAACTTTATGATGCTGAATGGACTTTCCAACTCTGTAAGCCTCTGTATCCTCATATAGGAAATGAGAATGATACTACTACCTGCCTTATTGGTGCTTAAGTAATAAAATGTGTGCAGCTCACAGTAATGTCATCCTTTATTATTATCATTATTCACGTAGTGATAGCTGTGAATGATGAGGGATGACTGACCACCTACTAGAGTCACAGGTAGGAGATGGATAGAAAAGCTTGGGGCCAAATGCCTTGTGTGACGGTATCCCAGGAGGAGGTAGCAGCATGTGCAAAGGTTTGGATGAATAGGATAGCACAGCATGTGGAGGAATCTCTAAGTATTTCAAATGTTGGATCTTAGTATATGTGTGGAGTACATGAAGAAGAGAGAGGAATGATAGGGCAGGATCAGGTCTAAGCCTTTGGTTATCAGATCTTCTGAGTCACACTTGTTATTGGGAAGTATCAGGAGGCATTTTTATGACTGAACTACTTGGGCTGCCCCTGTTGAAGTTGCTGTTCAACGTTCTGTGGGTCACTAAAGCCTTCAGTATGCTCAGTGGTAACATGGTCTGCTACTTTATGTGTTTGTTACCCAAAACTGCATGTTAAGAGCGTCTGCTGATTGTCATTGCTATGCAAATCCATTCTTAATTCAATATTGCTTGAGGACACCAAATACATTAAAAACGAAACCTGCATCTCATCATTTAGATATTTTAATTAATATAATAGATGTAGATATTTGAGATGACAGCAATAATCATACTATAACCATGTTTTGAGCATTTCCCATGTGCTGCTCAAATTAATACTTTGCATGTATGTTCCCACTTAATCACCACGTCAACTCTGTGAGGTAAATATTACTATTATTCTTATTTTAGGGATGAGATCATTGTACCTTAGAATGATTAAGAAAACTGCCTAAAGTCACAAAATTCACAAATAATGCAGTTAGGATGTGAATCTGGGTCAACCTGAGTCTTTTGGTTTGAAAATGCTAAGAAAGCAACAAAACAGGGAAGTTGAATATTTTGAAAAACTACACATAAAATATCTATGAAAATAGATAGAAAAAAAACTAATGCCGGGGTGGCATGTCCAATCAAATAATCAGGTATTCGTAAATGGCTGATTTTAATAATTATTAGCTTGATTAACTTTTACCAATTTTCCTCTTAACCTTTACCACTTCCCATCATTCTGTCTTTAGGATAGAACCATAGAAATAAGGAAAGAGAGGGATCCTGTTAGACTCAGAATCACCATTCAAGGTAGCTGTATTGATTCCTCTGTTGTCTGGGGGAGTACTGAGACTTGGAAAGAATGAGAACTTCCCAAGGTCACACTGGTGGCCAGTGACTGAACTCACATCTGAAAAATGGGAACTTCCCAAGGTCACACCAGTAGCTACTTACTGGACTGGTGTCTGCACTCTGACTCCAAGACTGTGTACCACAGCGTGGCTCCTTAGACATTGTCCTTCCCACAAATGGCCCCATTCTCATGGCCAAACACCTCTGTTTCTCCAATTCCCCAATTCTCATTTGAAAGTGATACTGTCTCTGTTATACTGAAAGCTGAAACTACCATTTCCCATATGGAAGAATTAAATTCATTACTAATGATTAAAACCCAATTCAGGTATGTTCACAGCTACCAACCTGGGTGCTGAAGTGAGACACCTATAATCATCTGTTTATTGTTTGCTCATTTTAAAGGGACCTATCCTTACTCCTTCCCCTTCCTGCTGACATCAGGAATTCACATTGTGAAGGCTTCTCTGTGGCAGCACAAGCAAGCATCTCAATTTCCAAACATCTGGCTGGTTTCAATCAGTGAGGCTCTGAACGCACGGCTCCTGGGGCTGCAGTGGTAGTTGTGAGGATGGCTGAATTCAGGCTGCAGAGCCCTTGGTAAGCAACGAGATGGCCTCTGAATTCCTTTGTTTATGAAAAGCTAGCTATATGTAACCAAGGCTGGTGTGAACAGAGTGAAAAATGAAAACAAAGACTAAGTCAGCTAACGGGGTCAGCACTGAGCTTAAGCAAAGGAGGAAAAATTCTGCTGCTTCTCTCAAAATCGAAATTCTGGCTGGTGACTGCAGGAGAGCAGAATCCAAAGAGATTTGCAGAACAATCTGGACAATAAAGCAGGGGAAAGATGTCTGTTCTTAAAGAGTGGATAATCATAACTCCTATTTGACTAGTTCTTTATTAAAAGAAATGTTATCATACATGTAAAGAACATGGTAAAGAACAGGGACCTTGTAGTTTGAAGAGGTCAATATTTTGTGGTGTTTCAAATCTAGCTCTTCTCAATTATAAGCTGAATGAATTTGAGAAAGTCATTTAACCTTCTGACATCTCATTTTCTTAGGGATGATAGATACTACCAATACCTTCCTATTAAGATTTTTGTGTAGATTAAATAAGATAATACACATAATATACTTGGAGCATGCCTGCTAAATAGTAAATGCTAAGTAAATGTTTGCTACTATTATTTACATTTTTCTATACAAAAGGCCTGATAAGAAGGTAGAAGAGATAATATCTGCAGTGGTAAAGTGGAAAATGGAAGCCCAAAAGAGCTCAGAAGCTTATCTGAGATCATACTAGTAATATACTGTAGAGTTATTGTTGAATCCTGGCTTTAGTGCTTCTTTCTAATCATTAATTAATTCATTTATTTTTCATTTTCTTCATTTAATGTGAATTGAGCCCCTGCTATATGCTAGCCACACTGGGACACAGGGATTTGTCCTGACATGGATGTATTCTAAGAGATGACAGAAGGGAATGATTACTCTGAAACACCCAGCAAAGACATTGGCTTGGGGAAAGCTGGAAGTGAGCTGGGGATGGGGTTGAGGGGCACTGTTAATCCACACTGGGCTTTTCTAGAAGTTACTAAGCCAGGGCTTCTCAATCATTGTCAGAGTGGAAGTCATTTGAGGTCTTGCTATTTTTTTTGGAAATACCATATAATTCTGACCTCTTCAATAAACAAATGGGACACTATCACATTCATATCATACATGGGGAGATTAGTGGCTAAAATTTTAGGCTCAGGAGTTGAAGTCTGTGGATTCAAAACCCATCCTGTATCTCCCTGGCTGTGTGACTTTGAGTAGATTAATTAGCCTCTCTTATTCTCTGTTTGTACTTCTACTAAACGGGGACAATCATTGGACATCCCACTGAGGATTGAATGTAATCATCCAGAACCTCCTGATTGTATTTAAGCATTGAATCTTTTATTTATTGATGTATTTGTTTGTTCTGGAAATACCTCTTAACATTTTGCAGGCGGACTGAAAAATGCAATTTTCAAGGAAAATGACCCTGCTCTTATAAATTTGTAGGGAGAAGGTTTGATTCTTGCCTGTGACTGTGCTTGAGGAAGGGAAGTAGGCAGTAACCCGCTGGAGCTACAGCTTCACCCTGCCTGGTCATGGTGGTGTTCGGAAGCATTAGAGTCTACTATGCTATGAGCAGAAACCATTTATCTGATGAATTTTTTTTCTCAAGTGTTTATTTAATGCTTATCATGTGCGAAATGCTGTTCTAGGCACCGCAGAAACAAATGATTAAGGTAACAAGGCCCAGCCTCTACTAGAACTAAGTTATATTTACTAAGAACTTATATTTACGGATAATAAATGAGTAAACAAATCTGAAAATGTATAATGGGAATATATACCGTGAAGGCTGGATAATAATGCTGATACTACTACTCCAATGGTTATTATATAGTGATAATTATTTCCAGCAAGAGAGAGAGCTAACTATGTAACAGGCAGAATTGTGATCTATATTCATTTACTTCTCACAAATCTTTTCTCACAGAGTACCTATAAACATATCCATATTTTTAAACATTACAAATCAAGCTAATAAACCTAAATTAAATCTATCCTCTTACTTTGATGAATACAGCATCATAAAAATCTGGAAGTTTAGGTTTGAATTTAGAATTCCTGTACCCTTGTGTTTGTCTTCTAGGAGTTTGACGGTGTGGCAAGAATTGGCCCCTGAGAACCACCCTCTTCTCTTTCTCTGCCCTGTGCCGTGGAGGCTTCTCATGAAAAGAATGGCCCCAAACTGTCTGCCATAAACAGCTACCCCCTGGGTCCTGGGAAGGATGGGTTACCAGGAATTTCAGAGTTTTGGGTACCCAACAAAGAAACATAAAGTACAGATATAATAACCAAATTATCCTCAAAGTCAATTCTGCCCTGACATGGCATAATTTAGTTTTGAGTGCTGGAATTTAAATGATCTAAAACCTGGAAAATATTGATGTTATGCTCTGCATGTACAAGATGTTTTGTCTAGAAAGAAGTGTGTCTCGTGGGAAATTCTAAATAATGGCACAGGAAAACACAGACTTGGGAAATATTATATAGACATATCTTGAGGATAGTATTATTAATTGATCACATAAGGCTTAAGAATCCAAAAAATGACAAATCTCAGAGCAGGTAAGAATAACCAAATTCAGAATTATGGGCAAAACATTTCCCTTTTCTGGATTTCAGTTTCCCATATGAAAACCCTAAGTTTTAGATTCTAAGTTTTTTTTCTAGCACAATTCTTCTATGATTTTATGATGTAAACTTCGGGAGATTTTTCTCCCCAATAGAAAGTCAGGATACTTATTAAGGGGAAAGTTCTGAACAATGGGATGTTTATCAAGAAATATAGTTACCTCTTATGTTCCAGTCCTTTATAGTTTATGTAACAGGTTTTTGAATGCATTATCTCATTGAATTTCCATCCCCAGTGGGTGATGCTGCTATTCTTTTCTCCATTTGCTACTGGATGAAGCTGAGAGAGGAGAATACTCACGATCTCTTAACCCCTGAGTGACAGATCCAGGTCTCAAATTCATATTACAGCCTTGAATTTTAATGTGAGTGTGCAGGTTTTTAAAAATGCATTGCATTTGGGAATGATGGTTTTGCAGGTGTGAAATTCATTCTTTCTGAAAAAGGAGGGGGGGGGGATAAAAACCAGCAAGTGTAAGCGCTTCTCCTATGGTCTCCTATGACTCATTAGTCAAGTTAAGGAGGACTTTATTGCAGATGGGAAAGCATTATTGCAGCACAGCCAGCCTGATACACACCAGCACATGTGCCCACACTGCAACACTGTCTCGCTTTGCCCCAGACACCCAGACTCTGGAATAATGCAGCCAGCGGGACACTTTCCCTGCACATATGTTGTAAAATGCATAAAAGTTCAGAGTGTGTCTCTGAATGGTGCTTCTGTTTCCACCCCCAAACAGATTTTGTGTGCAGCCTGGCCCTTTGCCCACAGAGCTCTACCTGCCACACTGGGAGAGTTGAGCAGAGACGGGGAAGAAAAGGAAGCTCCATATTTCAAATCATTCTCCCATGAGTGCTTTCTGAGAGATTCATGCCAGCCAGAGAATTCAAAGCGTTCCAATAAATAAGAATCAAAGGGGAGAGGTGAAAATGAAAGAAGGTATTGTATGAAAAACCAAACATGCAAAACATTATAAAGATAGCATACCTAAATACAGGTTCACTGGAAACAATAGACAGTGAGTCAAAACAAGAGGAGAGAAAAAAAATTATCATTATCAACGGGAAACACACATTTCAGGGATGAGGTCTTGGTGTGTTCAGCCACAAAGGCTGGCCAGCAGTGATGAATCTGTACGCTTTCCTCACGGTGTGTTCCTCAGCAGTCAACTCCCCTGGGCTGTGATGTCAATCTCTGATCCTTTCCCTTAGTTTTGTATGATCTTGGATCAATTAATTAAACTTCTCGAGTCCTAGTTTCTTTGTCTGGAAAATGGGGATAGGTATATCTACCACACAGTCTCTTTGTGATTACATAAAAACTGTCTTAGGTCAATGTTTGCAATGTATTAGTGGGGTTTTAACTGGAATGCAGTAGCTGCCATTATCAGCATCATTATCAATTATTTATATTTCTGTCTTCAATGCTCAACCTAGATCTTTAATCAATGATGAACGCACCTGTTAAAAATAATTAAATCAAATATAATGAAGGCATAATTTACATATAATAAAATGCTTATTTCAAGGGTAAAGCTCAATGACATTTCTTAATCCTATGCATTTTATGTAACCACAATCAAAATATAGAAAAATTCCTGTATTCTAATATGTTGTCAGCTGTTCTTTTGTATTTAGCCCTCAACTCCTGGTTCAAGCAACTACTGATCTGAGTTCTGTCTCTATAGGTTAGATTATTTATTTTAGGATTTCTTATTAATAGGATCATGAACTTCATATTAATTTCATGTTTTTTAATTTTTATTTATTTATTCAACCATCACTGTATACATTAATGCAGTCATGGGGTACAATGTGCTGGTTCTATATACAATTTAAAATATTTTCATCAAACTGGCTAACATAGCCTTCATGGCATTCTCTTAGTTATTGTGTTAAGACATTTATATTCTACATTTAGTAAGTTTCACATGTACCCTTGTATGATACACCGTAGGTGTGGTCCCACCAATTACCCTCCCTCCACCCATCCACCCCCTCCCCCTCCTCTCCCTCTTCCCTTTCCCCATGTTCTTGGGGTATAATTTGGTATAATTGAGTACATTCATATGAAAGCTATACATTAGTTTCATAGTAGGACTGAGTACGTTGGATACTTTTTCTTCCATTCTTGAGATGCCTTGCTAAGAAGAATATGTTCTAGCTCCATCCATGTAAACACCAAAGAGGTAAAGTCTCCATCTTTCTTTAAGGCTGCATAATATTCCATGGTGTACATATACTATAATTTATTGATCCATTTGTGGGTTGGTGGGTACTTGGGCTTCTTCCATGACTTAGCAATTATGAATTGGACTGCAGTAAACATTCTGGTACAAATATCTTTGTTATAATATTAATTTCATGTTAATGGGATCCTATACCCTTTTGTTTGTGGCCTTCTTTTCCCCTGTGACCTCCACTTCCTAGAACATCTTAGTGGTAACAAAGTCCAAGTTTCATCTCCTTGGGCTAGAGGGCGAGATAGTTTTTTAAATTATTATTTTTTAAATTTCAGATTAATATATATATAAAGGCTCATATGATGAGGTTACATTGTTTGCATTTGTTAGGAAAAGTCTGAGTTGTAGTTAAGTCCTTCACTGAGGAGGTGTGCCATACACCCTACATTGTATCCAATAGGTGGAGCTTCCTGAGCCCCTTCTCTTCTTGAATTTGTGTTTTTCCTGTTAAATGGGCCTGTAGTTGTTCGTCTGCTAGTTTTAAGGTAGTATTGAGGACACAAGATGCTTGCTTTTCCATTTTTGAGATACTTTACTTAGGAGAATGTCCTTCAACTCCACCTAGGTAAATACAAAATATATAAAGTCCCCATCTTTTTTTTGGCTTCTTATACACAGTGTAAATTATGTTTAAGATCTGTGTTGTTGTTATGTAAATTTGTAATTTGTTCCTTTACATTCCTGAGTATTATTTCTTTGGAAGGATATACTAAAATCTGCTTGTCTATTTGTAAATGTTGTTTTTCCTCCCAAATTTTGACCGCCATGGGTAAAGCTAAAATGATAATTCATGCACAAGTATTTATGTAGACATGTGTTTAGGTAAATACATAATAATGGAATTGTGATGTTGCATGGTAAGTAATATTATGTAAAACTATTTTCAATAAACTTCCAGAATGTCAGTGTGTTCGGCATGCCCCCTGAGCGAAGGGCTCAACTGTAACTTGAACTTTACCTTAGAAGTGCAAACCATGTAAGCTGAAAATTGATACCCTCATGTAAATTTAAAATAAAAAAAGATATAAACTTCCAGAATGTTTGCCAACGTTGTATTCCACTTTACATTACCAGTTATTGATGTATGAGACTTTCTATTCTGTACATCCTCACATAAAGAAAATGGTATTGATATATTTTTTAAAATTAGCTATTCCAGTGGGTATGTGGTAGTGTCTCATTCTGCTTTCTATTTGCGTTTCTCTTCTGTCTGATTATGGAAAGAATCTTTTTGTGTTCTTCTTAGTCGTTTACTGATCTTATGTGAGGGATAAATGTCTATTGAAATATATCAGTCAATTGTATTATGTTGTTTGTTTCCTTTTTCACTGAACTCTACAAGGTTTTGTGTGAGTGTTTTGGATGTGAGTCCTTCGTTACAAACATTTTAGCCCACCATGTGGTTTGCCATCTTATTTCCTCAGCAGTGTCTTAACAAACAGCAAACATTTTTTTAATTCTTTGAAGATGAATTAATCACTTTTTTTCATTTATAGTTTATACTTTTTGTGTTCTGTCTATGAAATCTTTGCTTATCTTAACATGGAAAAGATTTTCTCCGAGAGTATAAGAATTCTTTTTATGGTTTTTATTAAAAAAAAAATTTTTTTTTTACATATACATGTGTTTATTAGGTTTCCGCTTTTTGCCTTCACAAAATTAAGTAGCCTTAACATTTAATAACAATAACTGTTTAAAATAAGGACTAGAAACAAAAACCTCGTAAAGAACGAATAAAGATAAATACATTCAGAAAAGAAATCAGGCGATTGCTGGTAAGAATTTTATCTTTTCAATTAGGTCTACTATCCATATAAAGTTAATTTTTGTATTGTATAAATTTTATAGTTAATTTTACATGTATATCAGTTGTTCCAGAATCATTGGTTGAAAAGACATTTTTTAGAAACCATGGTATTCATTCTGTTCCTTGTTGAAATCAGTTGACTGTATATAATGGGTTTATTTCAACACTTTCTTCTCTGTTCCATTGACAGGCATGACCCCCTACACACTGTGTTGATTAATGGACCTTTAAAGTAACAAAAATAAAACAATACAAATCAGCCAATATTTTTCTCTTTCAAAAATTTTCAACACTTACAGTTCTTTTGCATTTCTAGAAAAATGTTAAATACAGCTTATTAATTTCTACAAAAAAGACTGCTAGGTTGGAATTTTGTTGAATCAATGGGTTACTTCAGTGAGAATCAATACATTAATAATGCAAGACTTCTTATCCATAGATATAAGGTATAAATCTATTTATTTAGGTCTTTAGTTCTTACAATATGAGTATGTATAAATGCTATACATATATTTTATCCCAAATGTTTAATGCTTTTAATGTGAATGCAAGTGGCATTATTCTAATCTTTTAAGAGATCATTGCTAATATATATAATTACAGATGAATATGACATATTGTTTTTTATTCATAACTTTGTTAAATTCACTTATTTATTCTAATATTTTCTTCTGGTTTTCTTAGAAAATTCTAAGTTATTTTCTTATGTAGAATATTCTATGTGACCTTTATCTTATCCATAAATAAAGATAGTTTTACTCTTTCCTTTCCAATCTTTATTGGAATTGGTTAGGATATCCAGGACTATGTTGAATCATATGGTGAGGGAGAACAGCCTTGCCTTTTTCTTGGTTTCACAGAGAAAATATTCAGTATTTCTCCAATAAGTATCTGTTGAGTATAGATTTTCAATTGTTGCTCTTAATCAGATTGAGGATATTCCCTTCTCTTTCAAGTTAGTGGAGTCTTGCTATTTAAATGTATATTACAGTTTTCTCAAATGATTCCTCTTAATCTATTGGACTGATTATATTATTTCTCTTTTTCGTTGTGTAAGTATGATGAAGGATGTTGATAGCTATTTCTTTTTTTTTCTATGAATTTGATTTTTTAAAATGTTAGGTTAACATGAGGTTAATACATATAATTAGGTTATAATATCTGAGTTTGTAAGGTAAGGTCCAAAGTCAGAGTTGTAACTATGTCCTTCATCCAGGAAGTGTGCCCCACACCCAAACACTGTACCTGATAAGCGGGAACTAATCAAACCTGCTCTGTGAGGACTGTGTTAGGTATTACATACAAATTGTGTGCTATTTCTAACACTCTTCATTCTAACTTTCTATATTTCTTTTACATTTTTCTGAAGAAATTCTTTTTTTCTTTTGAGACAGAGTCTCACTATGTCACCCTTGTGAGTGCAGTGGCATCACAGCTCATAGCAGCCTCAAACTCTTGGACTTACGTGATTCTCTTGCCTCAGCTTCCCAAGTAGCTGGGTCTACAGGTGCCTGCCACAATGCCTGGCTAACTGAAGAAATTCTTAAAATTATTTTCATATACCATGTTTGTGGTCAATAAATTCTCTCAGTCTTTGGATGTCTGAAAATGTGCCTTTCTTGCCCTAAATTTCCAAAACTATTTTTTTCTGAATATAGATTTATTGGTTTCCTGTAATTTTCTTTTAATATTTTAAAGGCTATAAGCCATTCTCTCTAACTTATATAGATTCAAATGAGAAAACTGCATTCACTTTTAATTTTTGTTCCTTTGTGTATACTATGTCTTTTCTTCTACAGTAAATTTTGAGTTTTTATCATGGCTTTTAGCAATTTGATTACGGTTTGTCGTGATGTGGTTTTTACTTTCTTCATTCCTTAGAAATTGTAAACCTTCTCACATCTGTGGTCTTATATTTTTCAACAAATTTCAACAAATTTGAAAATATCTTAGCCATTACCCTTCAAATTTTCAAATCCTTTATATGCCCCTCCTCTCATTTTTGTAATTACATGTACATATATGTTATATTGTGCTGCTTTATATTGTCCCAAAGTTAACCAAAGCCCTGTTCAATTTTTTTCTAATCATTTTTCTCTCTGGATTTCATTGTGAATAGTATTTGTAGCTATGTATTCAAGTTAAGTGACATTTTATTTTTCAGTGTCTCATATACTACTACTATGTCTTGAGTAAAATTTTCATTTCACATGTTATATTTTTCATTTTTCAAAGTCCCTCTTGGGTCCTTTTTATTATGTTTCACTTATTTCTTTATTGTGTTATTCTTTTCCTTCAAATCCTTGAGCATATTAAATATGTTTTGAGAGCTTTTTAAAGCCCTTGTCTGTTATTTCTATCATCGCTGTCTTTTCTGGGTCTGTTTCTACTAATGGATTTTTCTCTTGATTATAGATCCATTTTCCTGCTTCTTGGAATGTCTAGCAATTTTTTAGTAGATACTGAACTTTATATATTTTTGTTATTGAGTGCTGAATTTTTTTGTTATCTCCCTCTAAAGGATTTTTTTACTTTATTCTGCCAGGTAGTTGAGTTACTTAAAGATTAACTCAATCCTATTGTGACTTACTTTAAACTCTTATTATAGCATAATCTTAATTTTTGTTATTTTAGTGCTGTTACTAAGTCATGATCTTTTGTGATTATTTTCATATATTCCTGGTTTTCCTTTAAAATTCTCCATTATGACTGGTTAGAACTTGAACACATCCTAGCCTGGTGTAATATTCAACTTATAGTCCTTGGCATCATTTTCTTGGCTTCTTGTAGTCTTAATGAGCTGTATTTTTGTATGACTTTATATTTAACAGTTGACTCAAGGGAACATTTATGAATAGATATGGTAATTTTTTCAAAACAAATTTTCCACCTCTCCAGTTGTCTGCACTGCTAATTACAGCCATTTACATTTGAATCCAGTATTAGCTTTTTTAACTTAGAGAGAATGTCATGTTATCATTGGGTATCTATGGTTTGGAATGTATACCCAGGCAGAAGTTTGGGGGGAAGTGTTAGGGCTAATATCTTTGTTTCCTCATATGAATCACAACATTATTTTATTCTTACTGTAAAATAATGAGAAATATGTATTATATATCTATATTTTCTGATTTTCTAGTCATTTCAGAAGGAAGGTAGATCTGGTCCCAGTAATCCCTCATGGCCACATAAGAAAGTTGATGTACTACCTTTTAGAATAATTGATGGTGATTTCAGAGGAGGAGCCAAGATTAGAAGCAGGCCACACACACTGCTCTCCTGGAAAGGATGGAAAGTGATGAGTAGATGTTACCTTTATGTTTGTAGACCTACCATTTGATCCAGCAACCCCACTACTGGGAGCCCACCTAAAGGAAAATAACTCATTTTATTAAAAAGACATCTTTACTGATGTTTATCATAGCACAGTTTATAATTACAAAGATGTGGGATCAATCTAAGTACCCATCAACTAATGGGTAGATAAAGAAATTAGGCATATATACCATGGAGTACTACTCAGTCATAAAAAGGAATGAAATATGTCTTCTGCAGCAACTTGGGTGGGACTAGAGGCCATTATCCTAAGTGAAATATCTCAGGAATGGAAAAACAAACACCACATCTTCTCATTTACAAGTAGGAGCTGAATGAGGGGTAAGTAATAAAATACTGTAATGGACTTTGAAAATGAAGAAAGGAGGAGGTGGAGAAGTGAGAGGTAAAAATCTACCTATTTGGTACAATGTACAATCTTATGATGGGTGCACTAAAAGCCTTGACTTCAGCGTTATGCAGCTCATCCAAGTAATAAAAAAAACACTCTTGTCCTCTAGATCTACTGAAATTAAAAAAAAGTCGATGGGGAGGCACCTGTGGCTCAAAGGAGTAGGGTGCCGGCCCCATATGCCGGAGGTGGCAGGTTCAAACCTGGCCCTGGCCAAAAACTGCAAAAAAAAAAAAAAAAAAGTTGATGGCATTATCAAAACCAAATCATTCAGTTAGGTGCTGTAATGACAGCACAAATTAATGGTCAAGAGGTTAGTATTTCTATGTCTGTCATAAGTATAAAGTTTCATTCTTCATCAGGGCTTTAATGGTGTCCTCCTTTAGGTATTGTATTCAGGTCCCGTCCAAGGGCAGTTCAATTGAATTACTATCATTGTTCTTTCAAAATTGTTCAGATTTAAGTTCTTTTGTCCTTTCCATTCAAGCCTATACACTTTATCTATAGGAACTAAGTTTAACTAAAGTAATGTCTCTGCTCTAAACATCATATTAACCCTTGTTCACCGTTAGAATTTTCTGGGTTTTTTTTTTTTTTTTTGCAGTTTTGGGCCAAGGCTGGGTTTAAACCCACCACCTCCAGTATATGGGGCTGGTGCCCTACTCCTTGAGCCACAGGTGCCACCACTGTTAGAATTTTCTTCCAGTTTTGCTAGTTCCTTCATTAAACTGTGATCTTGTTGAGATGAAGAGCCAACCATAATATTCTTTGTATTCATAGCTTTTAGCATAGTGCATGATTCACAGTATGTCTTCCAATACCTATTAGTAGAATAAACACAAATATTTTAAAGAATGTTGATGTGATATATTAAGAAGAGCTTGATACCAGGTTATCTTAAGTCATTTTCCTTCATCTTTAATTTTTCTTTTCTTTTTTAAAAATTGGGATTAATATGAGGGTATACATGATTAAGTTACATTGTTTGTGTTTGTAAGGTGAAGTCTGAGTTGTAGTTGTGACCTTCACCTAGGAAATATTCAATTTACCTGTACATTGTACCCATTAGGTGGGAACTTACCAAATTCCCTCTGTCCTCCTCCCTTTTTGAATTTAATTGAATTTTTCTCTCATATGTTCATGTGTTGTTAATCTACATGTTTCAACTTAGTATTGAGTACATGAGATGCTTGATTTTTCCATTCTTTTAATATTTTACTTAGGAGAGTGTACTCCAAATCCAACCAAGTTATACCAAAAGATATAAAATCTCCATCTTTTTTATGAATGAATAGTATTCCATGGCATACATATACCACAATTTATTAATCCATTCATTTCTTGAAGGGCACTTGGATCATTTCCATATCTCCATGATGATAAATTGGACTACTATAAATATTCAGGTACAAATATTCTTATGATAAAATGACTTTTTTATTCTTTTGAGTAATGGGATTGCAGGATCAAATGGAAAGTCTACTTTTAGACTTTATACTTCTTTCCATGAAGGCTGTACTAGTTTATAGTCCCACCAACCATGCATGAATGTACCTGTACTGTATGCCAATGAATTCTAAATACCTGGTCTCTACCTCTTATGTTTCCCTTGAGCTCCAAAATGAGATTTTCCCCTGAAATATATATAGGTACTGCAATGTCAATTATGTCAGAAATGACTATCATCTGTTCCTTTGTTCTGTCTTCTCTTCCTATGTGTTTTATCATCCCTTTTAGATGCAGTCCAAGTCCCTTACTATGGCATACAGAAGCTTTCAATATCTAGTCCCAATAATGTCTCAAATAGGGCTATTTTTACTTTCTCAAATCTCCCAACTCTCAACAATATTTTACAGCTTCACTTAATTATTTACTTTTTTCCTTATTACTTTAAACCTACTGTGGTGGGTGATTTCTGTATTTTCCAGAGCTATTTATTCTTTATCCTTCTCATCGGCTTTGTACCTAGGTTGCCAGCCTATGTGGGCTACATTAACACTCAGGATACCTGCTTGAGTTTGGTCTAAAAAGAGTCTAGAGAAGAGGCAATAGTAAGAGATGCCCCCCATTCATATGTTAAAGCCCTACCCTCTAGTATGATTGCATTTGGAGAGAGAGTTTTCTAAACCTCTCAGAATAAGTTAGAATTGACTGCATTATGCTGCACCACAGTTTCCACTGCTGTAATGCACAATCAGGGCAGAGAGAGTTAATTTTCTTTCTTTCTTTCTTTTTTTTTTTTTTTTTTTTGAGACAGAGCCTCAAGCTATCACTCTGGGTAGAGTGCTGTGGCATCACAGCTCACAGCAACCTCCAACTCCTGGGCTCAAGCAAGTCTCCTGCCTCAGCCTCCCAAATAGCTGGGACCACAGGTGCCTGCCACAACACCTAGCTATTTTTTTTTTTTTGGTTGCTGCTGTCATTGTTGTTTGGTGGACCCGGGCTGGATTCAAACCCTCCACCTTAGGTGTATGTGGCTGGTGCCTTAGCCACTTGAGCCAAAGGCACCAAGCCGAGATTTAATTTTCTAAGCTTCTGAGAGTGGGTCAGCTATCATTGCTCTCCAGGAATTGCCTTTGGCTAAAGAGAGTCACCTAATCTAAGGTCACACAACTCCTTTCTGGGAATAGCCTTCATCCAATGACTAATTGACTTAGGGGTGTAAAGGCCTGGCCCCTGTTCCTAATGTGGGGCAACTCTGAGGGGCCACTGCAGCTTCAGAGTTTCCTGTGGAGTTAGCTAAGTCCTGATAGTACCCATGCTATAACCATCTGCTCTTGTTGTTCAGTTCTTTCTCTTGCCTTGCATGTGTTTATTTGAGACCATTCCCTGGTGAATATTCCATGTGCCAATTTCAGTTTCAGACACTGTTTCCAGGGCAGCACATGTATAACAACTGAAGTAACAACGCTCAAACTCAGCGGCTTAAGAAAATAAGTATTTACCTACGTAGACCAACAGAGAGGCTTTCTCCACATGGTCACTTGCTAATTTAGGCTAGTCAAAGCTCTCTCTTGTTTCCGTGGCATCTGGAACAAGCAGATTCCAGTTCTAAGTCCCTAGGACACCTGGAGGACTTTGCACCAGCTTTTCTAGACATTGGCCTGGAGATGACAGATGACTTAGCCACTCACAGCCCATTGGTTAGCATTAGTTACAAGATGCTAACTATGAGGGAACAGATGGCATGTATGGAGTGCCTTGTCTCTGCCAAACTAAGCCTTAATTTCATCTGTAAAATAGAAATTATCTTCCTTTATGTGAGGGCTAAATGAGTACCATAGAAAAGAAGCATTTAAGTTCTTGGTAAGCAATTTCTTTAGTTAAGCTGGATATCTTAATCCTCCACTTTCATACCCCAGTCCTGGAGGTAAGAGTACTACCCAGCTGTTGATTTATTCTTGATAATTAAGAGAATTAAAAGGAGAGTCATATTTTCCTTGGGTTATTCAAGGCGATTTTATGTAATCCCAAAGTTTTTGTATTCCCTAAAATTAACATTCCAAATTCTGAGAAACCCAATACCAGCAGTCTGAACTAGCTTCCCCTTATTGCCTCTGCACTAAATGACTGAGCAGATGGAGGGGATGGGTCCTAGTGAACTGGAGTGTGAGGCCACAGACCCTTATGATGTGATTATGCCCACTTCACTGACAGCAGACTCTCGAAGCTTGCTGAAACTTAACATATTTTGTCCTGTTCTTTAAAGAGTTCAAGAGAGAGAAGAGGACATGGAAACAGAAATTGAACGTATAAACAAATGCCTTAGTAAGTTGTCACAGAGAGCTTTCATAGAAAATACTAAAACGTTATAGGCCTAAATGACTTGATGTTGTAGAAAAGCAGTCTTATTTTCTTACTTTAAAAGGTAAAGAAAGGGTTTTAAAAAAAATTTTGACTATAGAAGTTTTCAAAAGAGAAGAAAAATAATTTTAAAAATTTGTAACATTTTTCAATTAAAAAAAGAAGAAAATAATAAACCTTCACAGTTCTGCTGCCCTGAGATAATTATCACTCAGGCCTCTGGGGTCCTGTTTACCTCTTCACATTATTTTTGCTGAGTTGTAGGCACCATGAAGTTAGGGACCAGATCTGTATTACTCATTATTTTATCTTCAATAGTTAGAATAGTGCCTTGCACAAAGTAGATGACAAATACACTTATTTTGTTGAATGAATGAATATATGTGTTTGTATTTTACAAAAATTAGATCTTAATATACTCAAAATATTGTAGCCTAATCTTTTCCACTTAACACTATATCATGTACTTTTAACTGCATCAATAAATAAATATTTTCATAATCTTTTAGGTCCTGCAGAGTAGTTTACATTTTGCCTTTATGGACATATCATACTTTATTAAAACAATATTTCATTTACATAGATTTAAGTTATTTTCACTTTTTCAAACTATAAACAACTTGGCAATGAGTATTTTTGAAAATACTTTTGTTATTTTCTGATTGTTTTCTTACGATTAAATTCCTAGAAGTGGAATTGTAGGACATAAATTACATATTCTTATGGCTTCTAATTCATATTACTAAATAACCTTCCAAAAAGATAGGATCAATTTACATTTTCACTGGCCTCATGAAAATATATTTCCTCAACAGCTGTGATAAAAAATAAACACTGCCAATCTTTTAAAGTATGTGTTTCTATGACTACTAGTGAAATAGAACTTTATTTTTTATGTGTTTTCCTTTATTTTTTTCTTGCTATTTGCATTTCTTCTTTTTGTGATTACTTTTGCATACATTAACCTTTAAAAGAATCCATCTCTATAACTTTTATTATTGATTTCAAAGAGCTGTCTACATATTCAGAACATTAATCTTTATGTTATTTTATATATTTTAAATACTTCCCTTCTTTGCATCACATGTCTCTTAATTCTGTTCATGACAGCGTTGCCAGTGTTGGCAGTGTGCTGTTTGGCTGTTGCTGATATTTGGTTTTGCTTTGTGTTGTTGGTGGTGATACCGTGTCATTTTACTTACAGAAGTTTAAAGTCCACCAGTATGCTGTTACAGTTACTATCTTTGGTAGAAGACCACCACATAGCAAAACTGTGTTTAAAACAAAAGACCATCACATAGTAAAACTGTGTTTTAAGAAAACATATTCTATTCTAATGCTTTTATGATTATATGTACATATACTCATAAACTCACACATTTTAATCTTAATCTATCTGGAATTAATTTGGTACACTGGTACAAACTTCATGAAACCAACACCCATGATCTGAAATTAAAAGACAAAGCTGGATTTATTGCTTCCAATTAGGAAGAGCTACGCTGCTGAGACACGGTGTCCCCAAGCAGAGCAGGCTGCAGGTCTGCTACAGGATGTTGGACTGTGTAGCTCAGTGGCTGGTGTATTTTTAGAGATGTAAGTATTCTGACATCTGCAAAAGGGAGGTTATTTGGGGAGAATACTGTTTGACTGACATTCGATGATTTGTTTCTTAGTGTGAATCAGCTCCTGATTCCCTAAAGAAGAATTGTCATTGACAGGTTGGCCTATAGAAGTAGTTTCCTTGAGAGGAATTGTTGATCAACAATGTTGATCAACATTGATCATGTTTAAAGCCTGTTATGGCAGCTACCTGTTTCCATGGCTACAGAAAAACCAGTCTTTTCCCAGGACTGTGGGAACATACACAATTTTCAGTAGGGATCTCATTTTTTCCCTAAGTGATGCAAAGGGAAAAGATGATTTTTATTATGTTTTAATATATTTGTTTCATTTTATAACATGAGTTCCTTGAGGGAAGGAACCTTGTTTCCTCTTTTCTTTATTCCCAGTTACAAATAGAATGCTAGGAGAAAAAAAAAAGTTTAATAAGTTGAATTGTGGGAGGCAGGCTTTTAAGCACCAGTCCAGAATATGGGCATAAACAACCATTTAAATGATGATGAATTAGTGGTCTCTTTGAGTTTTGTCGCTGGGAAGATCCTTGAAGATGTCAGCCATTTCTTTACATTTCCAGTGACGCTCATGTTTATATTTTTAGAAGGCAGGAAAAATTGATAAAAATCAGAAATATTAACAATAATGTCTTACATCATCATGACAGCTAATATTGCTTTACACTTACTATGCCAGTCAATATTAAGTTCTTCACATGGTACTTTGAAGTAATTTCTATTATTGCCTCCATTTTACAGAAAAGGGAATTGAGTTTCAGAGAAGTAATCAATGCGTTCCATGTGGGCGGGGGATAGGGAGGGAATGAACCAATATTCATTTAATGCACATAATGTCACAGAATTTTAAAAAATATGCTGTGCTATATTTCAGCTTAGATTATCTCCTGTTGACTTTCTATAACTGAGAAGGGAATGATTTCTTTTTTTTACAAATGTGGAACACAGACCCAGAGAAATCAAGTAAGTTGCCAAAGCCACACAGTAAGTGGCTGAGACAGGATTTTAAATATGTATGTGATACTGTTCAATTCCAGGGACTAGATTATGTTGTCCCTTCCTCTTCTTCCTATGTCTTAAAAAAATAAAAAATTGGAGACTTGGGTATAGTCTGATTTCTGATGAAGTGACCTAACTATTAGTGTAGAGAATTATGGGAATAGGTCCTAACATTTTATTCTTTTTCTTTTTATAAATTTAATCTGTAATCTCAGTTTAGCAAATTCAAACAAGATTTGAGGCTAATCTGAAATCCATTTCTATGCAAACTGACACAGCATATTGATGCTTTGATTCTTATAAAGAGAGTAATAATTTTTCTAACATGTTACCTTATTTTCTAATTCACTTATGGTCTTAGGGGTAATTAATCACTAGATATTAAAGTAAAAGGCAGGTGTGATGCTCCCTCATTAGCGGCCTGAGCTAAGGAGTGTGGGAGCAATGTCATCATTACAATTTTTCCATGAGTAAAAAGCAAAGAGACCCACACTCTGGAGGTTTCCCATATTCTCATTTCAGTCTTGTAAGTAATCTCCAATGGACGCTTTCTTGATGACCACAGAGTTTATTCCAATAAATGCAATATTTTACCAAATGGCAATCAGTGTGCCATCAAGACAATGACAATAAAGTGTAACCTATGGATGTCATGATTGTCATTAATTTCAGCTAAAAAGTTTTTATACTCTGTGAAATTTAAATTACTCTTTGGAAAGATTAAATAATGTTTATTTCCATGAAGTCATTTAAAACAACAGGGATAGTTAAGCTTCAAAGGACAGCAAGTGAAAATATCATTAGAGGTAAATATAAGATATCTGTTTAAAAGTTATTACAGAATGACTTTTGTTTTCCACTGAGACTCTATCACCTAGGATGAATAAACTCAATACATATTTGTTGAATGAAGGAATCAATAAGGGTTAAGTTACTCTTAGGTCTTTTCTGGGATTAGGAAGGTCACTTCTGCGTAGATACTTGGTTCTTTTATCTGGAATAAGAAAGGGTTTATTAACATTTATTCAATATCCATTAATTTGCCACCACTTATCAGATACTTTTGGGTGAAGGAAAACAAAGATGAGTGGAACAGATTCCTGCTCAGAAGTGCCGGAGTGTAGTTGAGGAGAAGGACATGTAAGCAAGTAAATAAACTGCTATAGCAAAAGCGGCATTAGGCATATGAACGCATTTCAGGATGGATGAGAGGCTTGAGAACCAGGTCAGAGAACCTTCCTGGAGGAAGGAATAGCTGAATTAACTATTCCAAAAGGAGAGGAAATCCACAGGCTCTTCAAGCCGTGATGGGCCCTAGAAATGAGGACAAGAACCACGTATAAAGAAGAAAAAGGAAAGAGAGATGTGCTTAGGGAGAAAGGAGAAGAGCTTTCTAGAATGCTAATAAAAGATGTCATCTATCTCTAATATGTAAGTCATTCATATTCACAGAGTGTCAATATTTGGGAGTTATTCTGCTAAGCACAGAAGATACTAAAAATTAAAGCAACATAGCTGGTGTCTGTTCTCACAAAGCTTCTCATAGTCCAGGGTGGAGAACAACAAATTGAGCAAATAATTCCAATAGACCATGCTAAAAACCATGCCGTACATGGGCACTTTGGTAACATGTGGTCTAGAGGATATACCCAATTTGATGGGGCAGGGAAGACATTAAAAAGACAAAAGCCAAGACTTGAAGAATGGGAGTCAATTAGGCAGATAGGATAGAATGATCAGTCTCCTGTATCTTAGAGTTTGAAGTAGGACACATTAGAGATGAGGCTGAGGAGATAAATGGTCATATCATAAAAGGTATAATATTAGCCACACAGCTAGTGATGCTGAACATCTGCACAAAGATCTGCAGATGTCAAGGACGTGATTTCAGATCACTAGGGGAAGAACGTGATTTTGCACTTTCATCTTTTCGAGTGGCTGAACTACAAACTACATTGCATTAGGAACTAAACTTTGAAGCGGGTAATAGGATGTGGACTGTGGCCTTGGAGAGTCGGGAGCCTTAAGATTACTAATGGCATCACAATTGAAATGAATTAATGCTTTCAAAGTACCTTCATAGTCACTGTCTCTAGTTCTGTTAGTAAGGCAAGTGGGAACGTTAGCATCCCACTGGACTGATGAAGAGTCTGCTTGTCTGGCTGGTTCAGACACATGGCCACAATTCAGGGCCGTGTTGGTTTTGTAGTTGAGGTAGCCCCCAGACCTCTGGCCTTCTGCCAGGGTGCATTGCCTTTTCCACTGCATTTACTGTGTGAGTTTTGAAAGGCCCATGCAAAGCCAAGTATTTCCATGAAGAATTCATTCCTTTCTCTAGTTCAGTCCTGAAAATGCCATGATCTTTCCTCCCTGATGCTCAGGCTTTTCTTAATAATGCTTCCACCACATTATCAATCATGGCAACACGTGGAATGGGAAGGCTCTGTGTGCGGGTGACACGGGGAGCTCTGAGAAGGTGCTGCTGTTCTCAGAAGTTTTTCTAAATTTGCCTCCCATAATTATCAAACATTTTGTCTTTATGTTTTCGTTGGATGATAGCAGCATTATCTGTGAGAAGAGTCACTCTGTCTGCTTTCACCACCTACCACTTAATCTGGGGATGCTTGCTCCAGTTAGGGCAGGAACCAGAGGATCAAAACTTGCATACCATCAGTTTGAAAGGTGAAAGGGATGGAAAGTACTTTATTCCTTTATAAAATTTCCCCATTTTATAGATAATAGAAATTGAAGGTCTCAAAGAGGATGTGACAAATCTAAGGTGACATATATAACTGGACCTGGGTAACCACTGTATTCCTGGTGTACTGACCCAGAGACCTAATTTCCTCTAGTGTTGTGCTAGGGTTACAGTGTCAGCCGGCACTGAGTGTGCACCAGGCACAGTCCTAAGGTATATTAAATCATTACATTCTCATGACAACATAAGAGGTACTCAACAATGAGGGACATACTATTATTATTAGTTTATATATGACACAAAAAGACATTAAGTGAGTTTGTGAAACCTGAAAAGCTGACTGGCAAAAGTCAGAACTGGGATATCCCGCTTGTCAGGCTGCCTCCGCAGAGCCCATCTCCGAACTATCTCAGGAAAGTAGAGCTACTTTTCAGTAGAAACCTAGCATGTATGTTGGGGTAGAGGACTACAGGATGTGCAGCAGCAGGAGAAAGGAAGTGAGGCTTCAAAATAAATATAATCTGGGATGACTATAATTTTGTAAAGAATTCTGTTCAGTCACCAAAGTTGAGTGACCATGAGTAGTTATATTTTCTTTTTTTTTTTTTTTTTTT
>NW_003852399.1:1970706-2007865 GCF_000181295.1 Otolemur garnettii
CCTTAGGTGTACATGGCTGGCGCCTTAGCCGGTTGAGCTATAGGCGCCGAGCCGAGTAGTTATATTTTCAATACAGAGAACAAAATTCACATATTAACCAGAGAACTAAACATAAACCAAATGTGTGACACAGTTTCTGAAAAAAATTAAAGCATGCTTAGGCAGAATTGATAGAGGTGAAATTTGCTGATAAAGAGAGATGATAATTCCAATCATTTTCTCTGGGATAAACCCATGGGAGGTGTTGTTTTACGTGTAGGGTGTCTTGTTCATAAATTGTGCATTGGTCAGGTGGCACCACTTTGAGAAACAGAAGCAAGATGAGGTGGGATCTGACATTTGTGACCACATAGGAATGGGAAAAAATGTGCATGCTTAACATGGAGAAAAGAAGACTTGGGAGATTGTGAGTCTTACTACACATCCTTAAAGAACAGTTGTGCAAAGGATAAATTCTTCCTGCCTTGCTCCAACAAGACTAAGGCAGTATATTTCACTGTGATAGTTGGAGTGGCTGCAGAAAATAGCATGAGATGAGTAGTAGAAGTAAAGTCTCATAACTGTTGGTGAATTCAGCAGATGTTAGATAGAGGAATTATTTCAGGGTACAAGAAATGGTGATATGGGGGGGATAAGGAAGTATTAGTGGCTTACATGATCACCCAGTTTCCTTAAATTATGTTGCTAATGTGTATTCAGAATTCCTTCCTAATTATCAAGTGCATATTATTGTAAACCGAAGATGTCTAATATAAAGGAGGTTTACTTTTTAGCATGGAAACCACGATGCCTAGCTTCAAAGGTGGTTAATTAACCACCACTTACTCCTGGACACAAGAGAGCTTCTGTAGATGATTGGATTTCACTTTTGTGGGTGGCAAGAAAGAAAGATCAGAAGGAAGGGAGGAAGAAAGAGAAAGAAAAGAATAAAGAAAAAAGAGAGAAGGAAGGAAGGAAAGAAAGGAAAGAAGGGGAGAGAAGTAGGGGAACGAAAGGAAGAAAAAGGAAAAATAAAGAAAAAGAAAAATAAGAAAGAAAGAAAAAAGGAAATACAGAAAGGAAAGCAGACAGATGGACTAGCATAAAGCGAAACACATGTGGTGGTAACTAATGGCATTGCTCCTTTTTCTGCTGCTCTGGTGTCTCAGGAGTGGAATTGTCCCTTGTAAATGGTGAATAAAAGCAGACATGAATTATTATTATGGTCTCTGCCTCATAATTTCTGTGTCACCAAGATGTGCTCTGTTTATTACTGCACTTAGAAAGCTTTGGAATATTAGCCACATAAAGTCTCTCTCCATGGATTCTATTACCACACTCTTCAGTTGTTCCAGGAATTCGAGACTGGAGAATCACATTTCTGGGGAGGAATTGCTCTCAGCCTCAGCTCTTTCTGGTTGTGCAGTCCACTGGGAAAGTTTTGTTGTAGATTGTTAAAGCAGAATTGATCCCTCGACATCCCTGGTTTATCTTCCCATCCCCCCACTGCACATTTGAGGAATTGAGACCTGGGGAGAGAGCAGACTCATTCAAAATCATAGAACACGTTATAGGTTTGGATTTCCAACAGCATATTCCTTATTCAGCAGATTAGCATTTGGGGATCCAGCCCTTCTCCTTTGGAAGTTCCAGATGCACATGAATGGGGCAAAGGAAATAAGTGGAGACTAGTCTAATCATTTGGACCAATTTTGTGAAGCATAGGATGCCTCAGTCCACAGGATGAAAGCAATGAAGGTACATTGGGAATGTAAATATGGAAGATAGGGCAAAATGGTTTGAATTTTGTCAAAGCTCCTTGAGAAGGCTCTGGTTTCAAACTTTTCCTCTCCTTATACAGAAGACAGACAGAGGGTCTTCCCGAAGTGAGTATGCTGAATCTTAGTTTCCTGACCTGTAAACATGGGACCTGGATTTCCAATGGGATAAAATGAGATCCCAGCACCAAAACCTGCTCCTGGTAGGGGGCCCCTCAGAGCCCTCCTCTCCCTTTCTCACTGAGAGATGAAGAGCAGTACTTCAGAAAACTGCTCCCGGTATTCTGGTTTCTGCACAATGGTGGGGATGGAGTTAGGGATAGGTTTGGGGGATGAGGAGAAGCCCCTGATTTCAACCTCTTCATTCAGATTTTTGAAAGGCTCTTGAAGGACAGGTGTCGTGAACCGTTGGGCCCCTATGGCCCTGGTCTCGGTTACTGCAGGAAGAGAGGTGGATTAGAAGTACAAACCTGTGAGAGGCGGACTAGCCCTTACTTTCAGAGTAGCCCTGAGCAACCTCACACCAGCCTTTTATTGAACCCCTATAACACAGGTGAGGAGAGTAATTAACAAATGACTACGTGCTAAAGGATCGGGCTCTTCTTCCACAAGAAACACCTGCGGACGGACGAGGTCCACTCCTCAGCTGCAGATCATCTTGCTCAGATGTCATCTGGCTCTTGGCGTCCCCTACAGACAGGGATACATAAAATTGTTTATTTCTCTTACAGTGGCTTCTTACTGCATTTAGAACTAAAACAAAATCCTAACCAGGACTTGGAAGACCTTATGCGTTCAGAATCCTCATTACCTCTCTCCTCTGGGCTTCTCTTTCCTGTTGCTTTTGCTGTATGGAGTGAGAAGGAAGCCGGTGCTTGAGAAGTACTTGTTCAGTGAGTTACCTCCACAGTCTCAAGGTAAGCTCAATTAACAGTGGTGGAATAGTTGATTAAACTTGACATTTTTCAGATTATTTATATACCTGATAAAGTATTCAACACTTAAAACAATAAGAATATGTTACTATCCATTGCAGGCAGGGCTTGGTAAAAGTAAGACACTAACGGAGTTCAGGTTGGTCTATAACTTGTGATTATTTTGTGATTGCAAATTGCAATATATATAAAAAAAACCCACAACAAAGGTTATATACTTTGCTCTAGTAATATTATTCATAGGAAGTAAACCTAAAGGAAAAAATTAAAGCAAAAGGTGCTATTAATAGATATTCTTTGCATCATTATATATACTAGCAAAAACATGGAAACATTTGAATTATTCAACTAAATAATGGCTTATCCATTGAATGAATATTAATTATATATAACAATCGTAAGATAATGGTAAAACTTATTTACAAAATAATGTTGAAAGAAACATTAAGTAGTATCTATGCTGTGATAATTATATTAATGTGAATTTGTATGGATAAGAATATGGACAAAAATAGCAGAAACATATGGAAACTAAAAATTGATTTGTATCATAAAAATTATGCTAATTTAAAATCAAGTACATACTGATTTTTACCTAATATAATTGTTTTGCAACAAAATGGAATAATAAATTAAGTAATAAATGAAAAAAATAAATAATGAAACATTATCTATTAGAAACTAATTTTAAGGACTTGTAAAGTTTTTTTATTTTTATTCGGAAAAAACTTTTGCTCCTTCCTGTTGCACTGTGAAGGGACAGTTGCTTTTTTTACTATGGGAAATGAAGCTGCAATTCCTTTAGTTCTCTCTGCCTTTCTCTGTACTTTTCTTTCAATTGAAAATAACCTCTCCTCACACTTGTAGTTACTTATTCTTCATTGTTTTCTCCAAGTGCCTAGTCTCCAAGAAGCTTTCTGAAGCCTTCCTTGTTACTATTCTATGACTGATACATAGGGGATTAAAAAAACCAACCCTGAATATTCAACCTATCCATCCACCCATTGAACTAATGAAGAGATAAAGCTTCTGTAATCTCTCAGTAATTTTTTGAAATTTAAGATATTCATTCGAGACTTTATTTTTCAAAGACATTGTCAAGAAGGAAAATGGCAGAATTGGTTATTTCTTTATCTTCTTTTTTATAATTATCATTTATTTTGGCCACAATTCCTTGTGGAGCATTTGTCTAATTCATCTATATTTCTATACTACCATGAGCCAGTGGCTAAATGAGTTGCCTTTAGCCCTGGAATCCAGCTTCAGCATTTTTCCAATATCTGGTGAAAATATCCATTCACATAAACAGAAACTGTATAATAGCTACATGTGGAAGTTCTGAGGTAATGTCTCTTCTTTCAAAAAAGCTTCAGTTTAGAATTTTCCAGAGTGATCCACGTAGCAGTTGGTTTTATGTCTGAGATGCTGTATTCCGGTTGGGTGGGATAAAGTTAGTGAGAGCAGACGGGACAGATGTTGACTGGCTGCCATATTCCCATCAGTGCAAGATTTCTAGTTTCTGGTTTACAAAAGAATTCCTAGTGACACACAGGAAAGAGAATAATAGAAGTGCTCTAGGAAAAGTGGATGTGGAAGACGAATGCAGAAGGTATTTCTTGAGTGACAACCATGTACCATGTCTGTACACGTGGCTTTTAATATCACATCACAGTCTCAAAAAAGGCCATGTAATCTCTCAGATGCTATTACTCAAGCTTAAAGGCAGAAAAAGAAAACAAAAACTTTGTGATTGTTAGTTTATATCTCAATTTGACTGGGTTAAGAGATACTCAAAAAGCTGAGAAAGCATTATTTTTAATCTTTAATCTGTTCAGTCTGAGTAGGGAAGATCTGTTCTCACCAATGTGAGTAGGCATTAGGCATTATCCAATCTGCGAGGGCTTGGATAGAACAAAAAGGTGGAGGAAAGGTGAATTAGTTCTCTTCTCCAGAGCTGGGACATTCATATCTTTCTTCCCCTGAACATCAGAACTCCAGTTTTTGAGCCTTTAGATTCACAGATTTACACCAGCAGCTCCTAGTTCCTTGGGCCTTTGGTTTAGGACTGAGATTTATATCATTGGTTCCCTCGATCCCCAGGCTTTCAGACACAGACTAAATTATATCACCAGCTTCTGTGTTTTTCCAACTTACAGAAGGCACATAGTAAGACTTCTCAGCCTCCATAATCATGTGATTTAATTCCCATAATACTCTCTTCTTATCTACTCATCCATCCATTTATCCATTCATTCCCCAGCTATCATCTATCAGTTCTGTTTCTCTGGGGAAACCTGACTAATAGAAACTTGGAACAACAACAACAAAAATCACTCATCAAGTAAGTTACTCAGCCTCCTGCTGAGAGTGATGATATTTATTTATTATTATTTTAATAAATCATAGCTGTGTTCAGTAATGCAAGTCATGGAGTACTCTGCGCTGGTTTTATATACAATTTGAAATATTTTCACCAAACTGGTTAACATAACCTTCATGGCATCCTATTAGTTATTGTGTTAAGACATTTATATTCTACATTTAGAAAGATTCACATATACCTTTGTAAGATGGATCATAGGTGTGGTCCCACCAATTACCCTCCCTCCACCTATCCTCCCTCCTCCTCTCCCCTCCCTCTCCCCCTTCCCCATATTCTTGGGCTATAATTGGGCTATAGCTTTCATACAAAAGCTATAAATTAGTTACATAGTAGGTCTGAGTACATTGGATACTTTTTCTTCCATTCTTGAGATACTTTGCTAAAAAGAATATGTTCCAGCTCCATCCATGTAAACATGAAGGAGGTAAAGTCTCCATCTTTCTTTAAGGCTGCATAATATTCCATGGTATATATATACCACAATTTATTGATCCATTCATAAAGCAAGCAGATAGCCCTCAGAATGGGAGAAGATATTTGCAAGTTATGTCTCTGACAAGGGTTTAATAACTAGAATCCACACAGAACTCAAGCCTATTAGCAAGAAAAGAACAAGTGATCCCATCTCAGGGTGGGCAAGGAACTTAAAGAGAAACTTTTCTGAAGAAGATAGGCACATGGCCTACGGACATATGAAAAAATGCTCATCATCCTTAATCATCAGAGAAATGCAAATCAAAACTACTTTGAGATGTCATCTAACTCCAGTAAGATTAGCCCACATCACAAAATCCCAAACCCAGAGATGCAGGCGTGGATGTGGAGAAAAGGGAACATTTCTACACTGCTGGTGGGAATGTAAACTAATACGTCTGTTTTGGAAAGATATTTGGAGAACACTTAGAGAACCAAAAATAGACCTGCCATTTGTTCCTACAATTCCTCTACTAGGTATTCAGAAGACCAAAAATCACATTAAAACAAAGATATTTGTACCAGAATGTTTATTGCAAGTGCCCATTGATCCATGAATGGATCAATAAATGATGATATTTATAATGATGATATTCTATGCAAGCCCCAGGCAAGGCGTTTTGGCATCCAGACCAGATATAGGATAGGGTGAATAGGTAGAGAATGAGAAGATGTTTTATTAAAGACCAGAACAATTTGTTCTCTTCTTTCTATGTTGCTCCTGCATGGATCATATAAATCTATGTAGCTGAAGCTCTTGATTTTGGCATGCCTTAATTTTTAACTGCTTGTCCTGGAAGCCTTTTTTCTGACAGTGAAGCCTCTTTTGCCTAATTATTAAGTAGGCTAGAAGTATTAGAGAAATGATATTGGGAGCCCCCTAACCAATGACTAACAGGAGTTGCTGAATAAATACGAGTTACTTCACCCAGAGTGAGGGGACTCTGAGGTATGAGTTCTATAATGATTCTCAGAGTCCCCAGGTGGACAAAATTCTAGGTCCCTATATCACAACTGACATAATAACATATCCTTTAATAGCTACCTTTCTTCATTAATTAGTTCCATACTTTTCTACCAGTGTTTGTTGGAATCATCTCTCAAATGAACTACTTGCACTCAAATTCCATTTGGTGGGAGATGTGTCTCAAGTGCAAATAATGAGTATAGAGCCTGTGAAGAGTAGATATCTGTAAGGCTGCCTATCACCTCTCTAAGCATGACTCCTGGTTTATATATTGAGAACCGCATTATGTATTTTCTAATTCCACATCTTAAGATAGACAAGAGTTTGGCAAATGACAGTGTATGGACCAAATTTGGTTTTTTGCCTGTCTGTTTTTAGGCCCTGTAACTGTCCAGGTAAGAATGGTTTTTACATTTTTAACTGGTTGCTATATAAGTACTCTAGGACAGGCATCCTCAAACTATGGCCTGTGGGCCACATGCAGCCCTCCTAGGACATTTACCCGGCCCGCTGGGTATTTTTGCCGCCACTGCCTATCCTGCTTAGCAGCCGACTCATCCAGGAGCCTGCAGTGTGGCCCTCCAATGGTCTGAGGGACCGTTGCTAGACCCCTGCTCTAGGATTATAAATTGTTAGGTAAATTATGTAAGTTCTTATATGTAATCTAAATAAATTATATGAGGTGTCATATATGTAATCCTGAATATTGCCTTTTTGCCCATAAAGCCTGAAGAATTTACTATCTGGTCTTTTTCAAAAAATTTTGTCAACCCCTAAGCTAGACAATAATACTTGGATATTTCACTTGTTCCTTAAATAGCAGGTTTATATTAATCATGTCAATCCTGGTGTCTGACCCACCCAGAGCTCTGGGACCAGAGAGGACACTAACGTAGGAGTTTAGGTATAGAATACAAAAAACCCATGATGTATCTTGTTCTGAAAACATGGCCAGACCAAAACAGTTGTTTTCTCTTTGGATTTGAAATAGGCATCGTGGAAGGAATAACATAGTTTGCAGGAGCAACTATTTTAAATGATTTGTAAAGAACAGCCATGAGGCAGGATCAGGGTTGGGATATATTAGGGCAGAAGAGTACGGTGTGGGTGTAAAGTCAGAATTATGTTATGAGGACAAGCAAATGTCACAAGGAAGCTGAAACATTGAAACCATTAGCAACAGGGAATAGACATAAAATTATTGCAGCCTAAGTATCTTGACTCCAACAACCCCACTGCTTGTAATTCCCCGAGGATGATCTTCATCGTAACCCCAGAACTAAATTCTATACATATTTATCAAATAAAAAATGGTTAACAGTCATTAGTTAAATCATTACCCTTGCTTTTAAATTTCATGTTCTAATAGAATATTTTTAATTGACTTGTGTTGACATTTAATTTGCATATTGTTAAGTAGCTCTTGATGAGTTTGCACATCTAGTCTCAAAATGAATTAAAGCTGCACAGGCCGGCAACAGTGATGGAGATGTCTTTATACCCTTCTTTTTTTCAAATTCAGGTGTAGTCATTAAATGCTGAATGAATATTTGCTGTTTGACTTCAACACATTTAAAAATGTTTTTTGCAAAAGGACATGCAGAGTATATTAACAGCAGAACACCATCCTAAAGAGCCTAGGATCTTTCACCCATATGTGCAGCTCTTTACCTCTACTGGTTCTTTCCTGAGAGGTTATTTATATACAATGTTTGGTGACATGGCTCATTCTTTTTCATCTCTCTGGTGAATGATTTTCATCTTCTGAGTTTCATAAATGTTCCTAGGACATGGTTTTGGACAATTGTAGTTACTTTGATTCCTAGCACTAGCATTATAAAAGGATCGTGTCTAAAAAATACTCCATCATCCCATGAAATAATAGGTTATGCATCAGACAGAGGTAAAATGTTTTTTTTCCTGGGAATAAACACAACAATTTTTAATATAACAAGTACTCCAAGTACTTGATGTGTACCTTCTAAAACTGATTTACCTTTAGACAATATCATTATCAAATATTTTAGTGTTATAACCCAACAGTATTTGTGGGGCAAAATTGTATGGTAAAATACCTGCAAAATGCTGTCAGAACGCAGAGTCAATCCACAAGAAAAATGCACTTATATTTGTGGCAATTTGGTCAGAGCTCAGAGTTGTGGGGCTTTTCTGGGTGCCTTCTGGTTCTTTCAGTTCTCAGTTCCTACAGCTCCTGTCTGACTTGGTTTTGCACATGCCAGGGACTGTCACTGTTCCTTGAGCTCAATCTTGTCTCTGACTTACTTAGTTAGATGGCTTTGGGCCATATCCTGTAAGAAGCCAGCCACAAAAATGAGCAGTTGGTGTTTATAAAATCCACACATTGTTATATAATCCAGATGACAGCACAAGTGGGAAATGCTGTTAATATTCAGCTTTTACCAGAGTTTTAACACTTGCAGACAGCAAATGTGTTGCTGGGGTGTCCAGTTTTACATTAGACAAAATCCTGGTAGAAATGGAAACTTTATGAGCTGGGTCTATTGCATTAAAATTTTATTGTGCCAGTTACATGCTGCGGTACTAAGGGACTGGGAATCGGACGAATGTGAATAGCCAAAGTCAATTTTCCACAAAGCCCTTGGCGGGTTCTGCCATCATTCCATGCTCTGAGCTGTGTGCTTATTACAACACAGCTTTCTCTTCTACATATTAAGCCTAATCAGTAAGTTAGTGGACCATTTATAAAACTAACTTTTATCTCTCAAAGAACATATCATCATATCTAGAAAAGCCATTTAAATATGGCAGGGAAAACAACTTTTTTTTTCTTTATTAAATCATAGCTGTGTACATTAATGCAGTCATGGGGTACTCTGTGCTGGTTTTATATACAATTTGAAATATTTTCACCAAACTGGTTAACATAGCCTTCATGGCATTTTCTTAGTTATTGTGTGAAGACATTTATACTCTACATTTAGAAAGATTCACATGTACTCTTGTAAGATGGACCATAGGTGTGGGGAAAACAACTTTTGAGTCCTGCCTCAATCCTTGTCTCTTACTACAAGTGTGATTTGGATTTAGCCTCCTTAAATCTCAGTTTTATCATTGTAAAATGAAAGCAATAATAATAGCAGTCAAATCAGAAAGCGGGTTTTGAGGATTAAATGCATGTCAAAAGCTTGTCAAAGTGCTAGCCCATAGTAAAACACTCATTACGTATTTGCTATAGGAAAATGGTCACTGGTTAAAGCTTGAAGACTATTTTTATGCCCCTGTTTTATACACAATCAACAAATATGTAGGATTAGATATGTTGGTTTGGAGCTCTATTAAATATCTAGAATTATTGTGGTTCAAATAAGTGTATTAGTTGATTGATTTAACGCACATGCTGGGTATGATGGAAGCAGGCTCTGAGCCAGGTGCTGGAAACTCAAAGATGAAATGGTTGCTGAGAAATTAAATATAAATACGTCAATACAGAAATGCATATGCAAGTTGGTACATTTGGGTGCTGATGACATTGGAATGGTTCAATGTGATATGAGACAGAAAGATCAGTTCTGTTTAAAACTTGGTTTTCATACTCAGATTTGTTGCAAGAATAAATGTCTGACAAATACTTGTAATATATGTACATACCTAGCATATAGTAATCAACTGAAAAATGTTGTCTAGCATTATTTTTATTCTGTCTTAGTTTTTACTCACAAATGTTTAATCTCTATGGTTAATCTCTCTTAAGGTTAGTGCCATACAATTATATAACATTAGCCTGAGAGAATAATAACAGATGTTAGAAGACCTCCATATAATGAACTAATATAAGTAATGAAAATAAAAATAACGAAAATTACTGATATTTATGAAGTGAACTTGCCAGTACTTTATACATTTTTTATGTGCTCATTTCATTGAATGCTGACATCAACTATGTGAGATAAGTTCTATGTTACACCCATTTTAGAGGTGAGAAAAGACAACATGTAGAAAAAATATGTAAGTTTTCAAAGTCAAGAATCTAGTAAATAGTGTAACTAGAATACAAATCAAGGTCTATTCTACCCTAGTCTCCAAGGTTTTATCTCCAATAATATTCTGTGTCCACTTGTTATTGTTCATTAATTATGTCACATATTCATATTTGTTCAGTAAATGGATGCACCAGATGAAACCAAGGTGGAGAGTTTCTGGAAGATGTTCCCTCCAGCTCACTATTTTACTAAAGCCATGGGACAATCACATGTTACTTTTATTTTTACAAGACTCAGGAGTTCAGATGTAAAGGAGTATTTCTCTAATAAGATCATCTATTTTTTGAGTCAGACTTGATACTCCCACTTACTTTTTATCTTCCCACTTTAATTTCACAATATAAGTAATAGGTGTTCTTATTAACTATTTAATGATGTAAAAAAATGGCTTTTAAGCCAGAAAAATGGGTTTAAAGCCAGAAAAACATGTTATTCCCATCGTTCAACTCTTTGGGGGGCTTGTTGATCTTTCAGTAATTCTTTGTTCACTTCCCTTAAAATATGCAACAATTTGCTGGTGACTCCCATCTAAAGGGAGAGGACTAATTACGATGACAAACGCAGATGAGAGTCCAGTTTTCATCAACTATGCTTTCCAAGATGGTTGACCAAGTAAAGGAAGAATTAATAAAAAATTGTAAGAAATTTGAGGTGCTGCCAAGGAGTTCATACTTTTGCGGTTTACAATCTATAAAAATAAGATAGTATATTGACTTGGCATCTGCAGCATGGTGGTTACAGCACCAGCCACATACACTGAGGGTGGCAGGTTTGAACCCAGTTCAGGACAACTAAACAACAATGACAACTGCAACCAAAAAATAGCCAGTTGTGGTGGGCTCCTGTAGGCCCAGCTACTTGGCAGGCTGAGGTAAGAGAATCACTTAAGCCCAAGAGTTTGAGATTGCTGTGAGCTGTGATGAGTATAGAGTCATATCTGGCTATAGTAGACAGTTCTCTCTCCACATACCAATTAGGTTTTCCCATGAAAACCTAAAACCCAGCATATGCGTCACCAGACTCATCATCTTCCACCTCTTTCTCATTCCCCAAAGTCTTTCTTTAGGGCACTCTTCTTATTTTTTGGCATTTCTACTCATTCATTTTGCAAGTCAGATATCTGGAAATTGCCTTTGACTTCTTTTCCACCTCCTTTACTACACCTAGGTTCTCAAAATTCAAAATAAATAATTGTCAAAACTCTGATGCTGCCCTTCATTGGAGACTACCTTCCTTCAAGTCAACCAACCTCGCTCAGCTTCACTGAATTACTGGAATGGCTTATTGTCTTCAGCATCAAATGTTACTGCTCAAACTATTCTCTAAGATCCAGCAAATAATCTTTGTTAAGGCAAGGCCAATTCTATTACTTGTTTGCTTATAAATCTTCAGGATCTTTCTTGACTTCAGGAAGAATTTCACATTCCTTAGAGGGGATTCCACTCTAGAGCAGGTGTTGTCTCTGCTTGCTTCTTCAGCTTCTCCTCTTTTCCCCCCTTATGAGGCATGCTGCAGTCAGGACTGATACAGCACAGTTCTTCCAGAAGCCTTCTTTTATTTCTAGGACTGGGTTAAGTTGTCTTCCTCTAGGATTCCCCTCATCACAGTGCTTACTCACCAAAGTTTACTATGTCTTTGAAGGACTATGTATTTGTTAATCCTTGGGGTCTAGCACATAGCAGTTTTTCCAACAAAAACTTATGGAAGAGATGACATGTTAAAAGGAAGAAAGAAAGTGGAGGCATTTGTTGAATTACTTTAGGCACAATATATACCTTTGCTTCAATTATCCTGGTATTTTGAGATAAGGCCTGTGAGTGTGTGTGTACGAGTGTAGGCATATACATGTTTATTATGAGTGATTAGGGTTAATGCTGTTAAACTTTCCTTATAGAAACTTGAAAAGGTAAAATCAGCCCCATTCAGGGGGCAGAAAACTCAGAGAAACTTTTAGCTTTTGAGACACTTAGACCATCTGTGTTAGTTTTTGATTGTTATGTGATAAACTGCTATGAAATTAGTGGCATAAAGCAATACCCATTTATTAGCTCACTGTTCTACAGGTCAGAGGTCCAGTATGATGTGGCTGGCTACTCAGCACAGCATATCACAAGGCTGAAATTAAGAAATCACTAATAACTAAATGAGAGTTATTGAAGGAATTAAATAGAATGTTACCTAGCACATTGGTATGGAATGATTGTTTAATAAATAACAATGATAAAAATGACAACAATGATAATAGCAATAAAATGGAGAAAGATGAGGAATTTGGTAGATCATGTATCTAGTGCCAAGCAGAGGCTGACAGCGAGGAAGTCATGAAGCTCCTGATGCAGAAACTAAAATCCATCCCCCATTGGACATCTACTAATGTTTACACTGGACAAATTTTACAACACATAACATTAAGTGTTATATGTTGTACGAAGTTATCAAGAGGCTGGGTTCTCCTTCAAAAAATAGAGCTTTTCTCCCTCCACCCAAACCCTATTCTTAATATCACTGAATTTTGTTGTTGATATTCTGTAGGTTTTTTCCTTATTTTCACTTTCTTTTCTTTCTTTCTTTCTTTTTTTTTTTTTTGGTACAATTTGGTGGCATGGTAGCAAGAATTCTACAATGACTCCCAAGATTCCCAGAACCTCATATACACATACCTCTCATTCAGTCTAAACTAACACAGGCACTACTCCAAAGGGATTTTGTGGAAGTCATTTAGGTCCTGACCTCCAATTGACCCGAAGATAAAGAAAGAGCATACCCTGGTGGTCCCCACCTGATCTGTGAGCTCTTAACCAGCAGAGAGTTTTCTCTGGCGGCAGAAAAGCAAGTCAGAGATTCAAAGCATGAGAATGATGTGGCACACCATGGGTTGCTTAAAGATGGGCTACTTAGCACAGAACACATGAGGCCATGAAAGGCTGATGGCTGACAGCCAGCAAGGAAACAGGGACTTGTGTCCTACAACCAGGGGAACTGAATTTGGTCAACAAGACTGAGCTTGAAAGAAGACTGGTTTATCCTGGATCTTGGACATGAGAATTCAGTCTAGCTGAGCCCATTTTATAAATTCACTTAGTACCTAAGTGGCTGAGGCCCTGGTTGTCTGATTCTAAAGTCCATTTGTCTCATTTCAAGATCATACCTGTGTCTTTTGAGAATGTGATAAACCAGATCCATTCAGGAATGTGTTGGCAAGATGAAGATTAGAATTCCCTGCCTTGCACTTCCCACTTAATCCTTCACTCTTCGGCTGTAGCTTCCTAACTGGAGAGATGCACTCCCTCCCTCCTGAGAAAATGGCTCTGTGGGCAAACAACACATTCCACATTTATTTCCTCTGACGTTATGAATTAATTGTGAACTAAGTGACCAAATCATCTAAATAAAATTGGCCTCTAAACACTAAATTGTAAACTCGCATGACTCAAGATCATGTGTCCTATAAGATTCTTTTCTTTCTTTTTTAATTGAGTTTCACTCTAACATTCTCAGTAAAATGTAACAATAGGTTGCTCTGTTTCAAGAGTTAGTCAGACCCAGCTGTTATGAAAATAATATGTTTGAGAAAATTGACTTGACATTTGATGGCCTTACGATTCTTTTGACAGGATATAATCAACTCATTAGGGAGAAACAGAAGCTTTCCTTGTATAGCCATGTTAGTTCTGGGCATGACCGAATTCCCTTAAAGTGGGGTGGGTGAGCTTTCAGGGCAAACAGGGGCTTCATTGCCTGGAGCCCTGCAGTCAAAGTGACTAAATTTACTTTCTTCTCCTCTGTCCATTGCCCTTGATCTAATGAAAGAGAAACATTACTTTCTTAAACCAATAATTTCTTTTCTTCTTCTTTATTCTTTTATTTTTCTTCCCCTTTAGTCTAAATTTATTACGAGGGCTTGGATTTTAAAAGATTCTCTCAGCCTTCCTTCCACTCAGGAACAGCTGGAACAAGTCTCTAGGGAAAGTGATTAGAAGCAGGAAGTGGCAATTGGGATTCCTGATTTCAGTTCCCAGGCCTGTGCTGAGTTCTCAGTGGGACTCTGGAGGGCTCATCTCAACTGGGTTGCTTGCTTCCCTGCTATAAAATTTCAGCCCCCAGCTTCCAGCTGCTTTGCATTTGTTACTCCCCAAGTAGGCAATATGGAGAAAGTAGAAGGGAACCATCTTTAGAGTCTACATTCCAGCTCTCTAGGATCTTAGGAAGTGATTAAGATTTGCTGGCCCAAAATTTCACATCTTTAAAATGGGACCTACAATGGTCACCTTGAAAAGAAACTGAATGTCAGATGAGAGCATACATAGAGCATACCCAGCACAGTTCTTGGAATGCCTCTTAAATTCTGTATTAGATTTATTTGCTTGGAACTTTCTGTAATTTCTCTTTCTGTCCAGTCAGTCAGTAAATATGTGCTTGACATATCTTTAAAAAAGGTCCTATAATAAAGTAATTGTGTTAAACTGAATCATTTACGACAATCATGCTTTCTATATATTTCATGAGTTTCGGTTTACAAAGCATATTCTTAAGGCTATTCTCACTTAATTGTTCTCATTTACTATATTGTGACCTACACCAGAAAAGGAACTATGTCTGTCTTATCATACCTGTGTCAAAAGTGTTTACAAGAGTCCCCAGTACATATAAAGCATTCCTTAGAGATTTGCTGAATGATTGAATTAAGTGATTAATTAAATGACCTTCCAATTATTTTCCATTCTCTATTCCTGACTTCCTCTTGTATACTTTGTACCAGGGTGTGCCAAACTATTAATAAAACCTATGGCCTGAACACTGCCTGTTCTCTGTTTCTATAAATTGAAATACTGTCCTGCCCACCCATACATATTTTCACTACTACCACAGAGTTTAATTATTGTTACAGAGACTATACAGACTATCACAATATGCAAAATATTTATTATTTAGATCTCTTAAAAAAGAGTTCACTATCCTGTGAATTTTACTGGTGTTAGAGTGATATTCCAAAGTACAAATGTAGTTATTTCACTATCCCTGAGTGCATTAATGAGTTACAATCATTCTTATAAATGAGTTCAAGATTTCTCTGCAAGTGATATAATCAGAATTCTGTTAATCTCTGCAGACTCATCCCTTATTACTTTCCTCTTAAACTTCATAATCTCTCAGCCTGTCAAAGATACCAGACATTTGTATAAGCTTTGGCCATGCCAAAAACATCATTCCTTTCCATTTTTGCTTGGTAAACTCTTTTCATCCTTTTTGGATTTGCTTGAACACCACTTTTGCTGGAATGCTGTCTCTGAAGTTTCCTAGCTAGATTAGTAACTGCTTGTTCATGATCCAGTTGTATTTTGAATTTGTCTTGTTACAGCTCTGATCAGCACTTTTGCCAATGACAAAACCAGAGTTCAAAGGGATTATTTGACTTGACCATGGTCACACTAGTAAGTAGAGAGGTTGGGTTTTAAACTGAGATATGTCTGAATCCAATTGCCACTTTCTTTCTACTACTCTTTCTCTTCTGACTAATATGTAAAATAATATTCATAGTACATAGAGCCAATACAGGATGGTGTCTAGGACAATGAAACAGGACCTTGAGATTTTTTCAATAAATACACAATTCTTGCCATAGAAATAGTGAAAATAGTAGCAGCAAAGGCCTATGTTAGTTTATTGGGTTGACAGGTACCAATATTTATAGATGTCACTGCCTATATAAGTTATCTACAAATAGCTTCTGTTTATAATTCTGTTTCTTCACAAATTACCCTAATACATAGTAGTTTAAGAAAGCAAACATGTAGCATCTCATAGTTCTATGAATTAAAAATCTGAGTGTGGTTTAATTGAGCACCATGGCTCAGTGACTTTCATGAGGTTACAGTTAAGCTGTGGTGTCATTTGAAGGCTTGACCAGAGGGACACTTGCTTCCAAGCTTACTCATGTAATTGTTGGCATGCCTCTAGTCCCTTTCCACATGGTTCTGTCTACAGAGCTGCCTCAAGTGGCAGCTGGCTTTCCCTAGGACAAGAGATCTGAGATGGTAAGAGAGAATTTTCAACATTGAAGGCTATTTATAACTCAATCTTAAAAGTGACAGTACATCATTTTTGACATATTACATTCATTAAAAGTGACTCAGTGGGCCAGACCTACATTCAAGGAGAAGGAATTTTACAAGGATGGGAAGTGGAGCTCATTGGGGGCTCTCTGTACTGCCCTGATCTGCATCTCAAAATTAAACTTTTGCATTGTAGACATTCTTATTAGTTTTATTTAAATTACAGGTTGGTTTATGCTTCTTTATAGGAACTTGTTGGGTATTAGCATGTCGAAATTAGGGGCTGGATAATTCTTTGTTATTATAGGTTATTTTGCATTTCTTAGGAGACTTAGAAACATGCCTGTCCTCTACATGCTACATCCCACTTGCACCTCCTCTCTCCAACTTTAATAATAAAAAATATCTCCAGAGGTTGATATGGGTATAGGTTCACCAGGGTCACCTTTGGGGCCAAAGCTGAGTTATTGAGGAATATTGAAAACCTCAATAATGTTAGCTTCTGCCAGGAGAGAATGTGAACAAATTTTAGGCAGATCATTAGTGTCTTTTAAAGAAACCTAAATTCTTATGTAGTTCAGTAACTGGATAATAGGATATAAATATCAAAAGCATGTTGTTAGGCTATAAGGCCTTATACCTTCTCTAAACTCTGGTGCAGAAGGCACAAAGGTATAAAAGACAACTGGAGTTCGTGTAATGTAACTAAATACCTCAACCATAGAAAGAAATTCTGACTTAGAAAAAATTACTTTATCAATGCTTAAAAGTTAACTTTCTCTATAATCTGTAAACATGGATTTCCCCTAAGAATTTTGAAATCTAGTCCTCTTATTCCAGAAAATAAGTAGCTGGATGTCTTAATACATATTCTATGAATGAATAAATAAGTCTTATTTACCCCTTGGCTTTTATCTTTTGCATATAAAAAGGTGATACTAGAGTATAAATATCCAGCCCAGAAAGCTTTCTTGTACTCCAGACCCAATCCATTCAGTTATCTGCATATGTAGGTCCCACAAACCTTTCAAATTGATTAATTTTAAAAGCACACTCATCATCTCTTCCTTAGAATCTTTTTCATATTCCTGAGTATCCTACCACAGTTATTACTAAAGTAGAAACACAGAAATCATCTTTTTTTTTTTTATTGAATGGTAACTATGTTCATTAATGCACTTCTGGGGTACAGTGTGGGGTTTTCACATGCAATCCGAACTACTTCCATCAAACTGGTCAACACAGCCTTCGTGTCATTTTCTCAGTTATTGTTTTAAAACGTTCACATTCTACTCTTAGAAAGATTCACTTGTACCCCTATAAGATAAACCTCAGAAGTGATCCCTCCAAACCCCCTCCTTCCACTCATTTCCCCTTCCCTTCTCCCTCCCCCCTCCCCATATTCTTAAGCTATTTGGTTATAGCTTTCATATAAAAGGTATAAATTAGTTTCATAATAGGGGTGTGTACATTGGGTACTTTTTCCTCCATTCTTGTGATACTTTGCTCAGAAGAACATTCTCCAGCTCCATCCATGTGAACATGAAGGACGTAAAGTCTCCATCCTTCTTAATGGCTGCATAGTATTCCATGGTGTACATATACCACAGTTTGTTGATCCATTCATGGATCGATGGGCACTTGGGCTTCTTCCATGACTTGGCAATTATGTATTGGGCTGCAATAAACATTCTGATACAAATGTCTTTGTTGTAATGTGATTTTTGGTAGAAATCATCTTTGACTCATCCTTTTTTTCTAGCCCACCTCTCATAATGTCCTACCAATCCAATTACATGAATGTTAATTGAGTATGAACATATTTATTCATTCCCAATCATTCACTGAACACCTGGAATGTATTAGGGACTGTGATGCTTCTCTTTACTACTACTGATACTGTCTTCATTTACGCTCTTATTACATAGTATCTGGAATAATATTATTATTTTGTGAGTGACTAGGGCTATTTAAAGGGCTCAGACTATATAAGTAAGGATTAGTTGATAAAAAAATAAATCAGACTAGATTAATCTATTCATTCTTTTATCACAAGTTGATATCTTCGATTTATAATGAGAACCATATTTAATTTTAATCTACTTATAAGATAAGTTGTGAGGAAAAAAAATTACATAATGAGTTAGAAAGAAAGTTAAAATGCAGTCAGTTGATTAACAGTGATTGAAATGAAATGCTTACTCAAACACAGTATTTCTACTAGTCATAAGTGCTAGAACAGCCAGATAAATTGTTATAGATTTCCACCTATCCAGTCCTAAAACATCCATTACTTTGATGATAAGTAGATCAATATTGTGGTCATCCTTTTTCTTTGATCTATGAAAGAAATACTCATCTCTATTTTCCCTAGCTTACTCTTGCTCTCGAAAAATAAGGTGAGTGCTCATAGACCTTATGTTAAAAGTAATAACAATGCCTGGAAATAGCCTTCTACTGTAAAGTAAGAGTATATTATCGTAGCAGATTGCTTAACTATGAGCCAGAAGACCTGTTACTATATTTTGGTGGTAAATTGATAACCACAGACCCATCACTTAAGCCTCTGATTCTTAGTCCTGCCATCTGCAAATGGAGATATTTTTCTGACTTCTTTATAGTATGAATCAGAGCATGTTATAAAATATCATAAGGCAAGTATGGTTTCTCACGTCTATAATCCCAGGACTTTCTAAGGCTGAGGTAAGAGTATCAGTTTAGATCAGCAATTGGAGACCAGCCTGAGCAAAACAGTGGGACCTCATCTCTACCAAAAAACCCCCCAAACCTAAAAAAACTCCCAAAACAAAATAATAAATACATAAATAAATAAAAGAATAAATTAGCCAAGTATGGTCCTGTGCAACTGTAGTCTTAGCAACTCAGGAGGCTGAGGCAGGAGGACCACTTAAGTCCAGAAGCTTGTGGTTACAGTGAGCTATGATGGTGCCACTGTACTCCAGCCTGGGTGACAAGGGGGGATCCTAGCTCAAGAAAAAAATACTGAATACAAAAATATTTGAAAGTTATAAGCATATTACATAAGAAAGTGATACGTCTTATCTGAGCGCCCTCATTAACTGTGTACTCTGGCTATGAAGTCTCTCCAATGATGTTTTCTCTCTTTGTTTAATGGGAATAATGTGTTGTCAATTTGCAATGTGGATTAATTTAAGGTTTATGATTTAATAAATGTTAGTGTCTCAACATTCTCTATGTCTCTTATAAGAAATATCTTTATGGTTAAGAGTGATCTAAATATCACATGCAAGATTTTAGCACTGCTGTGATTCTATTATAATCTAAATGCAAATTTAAACAAAACTATCTTTACTAAAAAGAATTTTAGTTCAGCTGGCTTCAGACATAAGTAGACAACTTTTTTTTTTATGGGAGTAGCTCCTATTGTGGAAATTTCCTAGGGAAATTTGTGGCAGGAAGGATGATGTGAAACACATTTTGCTTTGTGGACTGATGACTGTTAACCCAAGATGAGAGTGAGAGTCTGAAGCATACATAACCCATCAGTTACCTCAAAAATTCACATAGAGCCAATGCATTACAATCAAATTTCCAGCACATAATTTTGTAGAAATTGACAAGATGGCTGTGTGTGCATAGAACTCTAGAGGCCTTAAAGTGGCCAAGAAATCTTTGGAGAAGAATAGAGCTGGATGACCTACACTGGCTGATTCCATCATTCACTGTAAAGCTACAATAATTCAGGGACTGTGACCTGGTGACATAAGGATAGTCAATATGCTTAAGACAAAGGTGCCAACTGTAACTCAATAAGAACAGGAGAGCCTTTATAGAAGGGCTGAAACAACTGGATATTCATATAGAGCAAAATGAATCTTGAGTCCTACCTTACAGGCTATATAAAAATTAATTAGAGATATATCTTAGACCCAAAGGTATGCGTAAAAACTTTAAAGTTTTTTTGAAGAAAGCAAAGTATAGTATCATTATAGCTTTAGATTAAGTTGCAATTTCTTCGTACACAAAAGATACTAACCATTAAAAAGGTGGTACATTAGACTTCAATAAAGTAAAATCTTCTGCTTTCCAGAGGTTCCTATCAGGAAAATGAAAAGGTAGGGCACTACTGTGACAGTGCACTCACAAAACATATCTGACAAAGAAGCTATATCTTGAATAAATAACTTCAACAGCTCCATAATAAAAGAGATTTACATTACTATCCAAGACAATCTGGTCAAGAACCAGATTTACCCTCTTGTCTAAAAAAGGCACAAGCAACAGCAAAAAAGGACAACATATGTGATAACAAGGTTTTCAAGACACTAGACATTATTTAAGAAAGGTCAGTGGCCCCTAAAAACATAAATATATAAGATGGACTCTATAATTTCTTCATATTGCTTCTTTGAGAATGTTTCCAGGCTGAAATTCATTGAAGAAAAACCTAGACTGAACCAGGTAAGAAGATTCTTGGGTTGAAGAGATATCTCTGAGTGTCTTGGGAGAAAAATGTTGCTAAAGTTTGAAGAACACGGAACTGGAAAGGAGGGAGCTGCACAAAGATAGAAGTCCAGACATCTGCAGAAATTCTTGTTTGAATAATCAGCTGATTAGTGATTATCTTGTGTATCTAAAGCCTGGGAATGAACCACTTGAAAGGACAAGAGACAAGATGTCACAGTCACATTGGGCTAGAATTAGTGCTTGTTGAGCCTGGCAGAAAACCTCTTGATTCACATGTTTCTGGATGAAAGTATGCAGACTAGTGTTGCCTCAGTATTGGGGAATAACTGGTCCTCATTTGGAAGTATTTTGGTCTCACTTAATGAAGCTTAAGAGAAAGACTCCAAAAGATAAAACTGCTTCAAAGTAATTTAACTACATTCCAGAGCAAAGTACATGGGTGTTTACTGGAAACAAATCTAAAAATCAATGTATCATCCAACAGGGTAAAAATTACAATATTTGTCATCAAATAATTAAAAAAACCAGGTATGCAAAGTGATAAAAAAATGTGATCTCTAATTTGGAGAAAAACCAACCAAATGAAGCCAGCCCAGAAATAACACAGATGTTAGATATATCAGGCAAGGACATGAAGACAATTATTATAACACAATTCTGTGCATTCAGAAGACTCAGCAGAAGTACAGTAAATATCTAAAAGATTCAAATAAAATTTATTGACATAAAAACTACTGTGTGTAAAATGAAAACTATACTGGATAAAATTAACAGTATAGACACTGAAAAGTAAAAGACCAAAGTCAAAGAATGAAAACTATTTGGGATGAAACAAATAAAAGAGAATATAATTAATAGAAAATAACTATAGTTGTAGGACAAGTTTTTTTTTTTTTTTTTTTTTTTTGAGACTGAGTCTGACTATGTTACCTTTGGTAGAGTGTTGTGATGTCACGGCTCACAGCAACCTTCAACTCTTGAGCTTAAGCAATTCTCTTGACTCAGCTTCCCAAGTATTTGGGACTACAGGTGCCTGCCACAATGCCTGGCTATTTTTTGTTTCAGTTGTCATAGAATATATTTAAACAACTTAATTTACAAATAAGTAGAGTTGCTAAAGAAGGGACAAAGAGAGTGACAGAGAATATTTGAGGAAATAAGGGCAACAATATTCCAAATTCAATGAAAAGTATAAACCTACATACCCAAGAAGCTCAATGACACTCAAGTATAAGAAACATGGAGAAAACTACAAAACATAATGTAATAAAATTGCTTAAAACTGGGGGTAAAGGAAAACATCTGAAAAGCATCCCATTCATTCCATGTGGGATAAGAAAGCTGGGAGATGCAGCAATGCAAAGACAATGTAGATTTGCCTTTGGAATACTGAAAGATAAAACTCACAGACCAAAATCTGTCAACCTAGAATTCTAAACCCATTCTCAAAATGAAGGCAAAATAAAGGCTCATTTATACATATAGCAGCTGAAAGAAGTTAGCAGGGCTGAAGTATAAGAAATAAAGTATTTAAGAAAGTTCTTCTGGTAGAAGGAAAGTGGCAATGACATTTAATATAAATGTCAATCTACACAAAGGGATGAGGCGTGCCAGAACATCTTAATTATGTAAGTACATTTATAACATTTTTCCTAATTATTTAAGTCTTTTAAAAAGAGAATTTACTACTCAAAAAAAATGATAACACAGTGTGGGATATAAAACAGTGATATTGAAGAAGTAGGGAACAGAAAATAGTATTACACTATTATAAATTTCCTATACTATATGGAAAGTTGTATAATATTGCCGGAAGTTAACTGTAATAAGTTTGTAAAAATGCTAAAGCAACTTCTTCCTTCCCCCCACACAAATGTATAGCTAATAAGTCAACAAAGGAGATAAATGGAATTTTGAAAAAAGCATAAAAAACAGGAAAAAGGAAAAAAAGAATACATGGGGCAGTTAGAACACAAGGAGGATGATAAACATAAACCTAAACACCTTAATATTCACATTGAATTTAATATAAGGTGACCAGATTTTAACATTGGTAAAGAGGGACACCATTGATGGGTGGGGGTGGAAGGGGTAGGGGGTTGTTGAGTGGTCTTGGGTTGGGGGGGGTCTTAAATAAAAATTTGGTCTGTATGGAGTAACAGAAATTTTCATAGGATGCAAAAATAGTATTGTAATATATATATATATTTAATTTCAACATAAGTACAATTTAAAATATAATACATTAAGAAAAATTACATATAAGGCGGAGCCTGTGGCTCAAAGGAGTAGGGCACTGGTCCACCTGGGCAACCTTGCCCAGGAGGGGAGTAGGGAGTTTACATTAGCCTTTTCATTTCCAAATGAAGTTACATTAACCTTTTCAGCAGCCGAAACTGTGTATTTCCTTCCTGTTATCCCGCTGTTCCCTAGTTTGTCCTGCATTCTTTCCAAAAATCAAGACTTTTTAAAAATGCCATGGGACACAGGACAAATTGTTAAAAATCAGGACTGTATCGCCAAAAGCGGGACATCTGGTCACCTTAATTTAATACTATGAATATAGCAATTAAAAGTCAGAGAGTGCCAAATTGGATTAAAAAAGAAAAACCTTAGCAAAGGTTTCCTTTCTCCTTAAAGGAAAAAAAAAAAGACATACTTTAAATATTAAGACAAAAGCAGTTTAAAAGTAAAGGGATTGATATAGGTAAATTATGTTAATTTCAGTCAGAAGAATGTTGGGTTGGCTGGATTAATATCAAATACACACAAAAAAAGATTTTGCAGAACAAAATACATATTTATCACTAGAAAATAAAGTGATTATTTTATGATGATAGAGAAGTAAATTCTTCAAGAGAATATAACAATTGTAAACATTTTGTGTCCTTAATAATGATAGATATGCAACCCTGTTAAAATGAACAAAATTTTAAAGAGACAGAGAGAAATATATACCAACACTTGCAAAGGAGTTAAACACTGTTAGTTTTCAAGGAAATGCAAATTAAAACCATGATGAAATGCCACTGCATATGCATTAGAATAGCAAGAATTAAAAAGGCAAATTCCATCCCCAGATATTTACATAATAGAAAGGAAAACAGATGTCCACAAAAATATTTGTACATGAATTTTCATAGCAGCTATATTCCTAATAGCCAAACACTAGAAATAATCTATATGTCAGTCATGAGGTAAATAGATAAACAAACTCTTATACCCATACAATAGAATCCTTCTCAAGGATAAAAGGAATGATCTACTGGTTAATGCAACAACACAAATGAATCTCAGGAGGATGTTTAATGAACAAAGTTAGAAAATGTATGTGCTGTGTAATTTCATTTGTATTAAGTTCAATAACAACAAGAACTGTTCTTTATTGAACAGTTGCCTTCAGTGTAGTAGTTGCCTCTATTGAAGTTGGTATAAAAGGGTACGTGGGAACCTTCAGGGGTGCTGGAAATGTTAAATACTTTGCTTTGGATGATGGTACCATGAGTTTATAATAAATTTATGAAAACTCATCCAACTGTATACTTCAGATTTATGAACTTTATATAAAAAGTTCCTTCTCACTCCCTCAGCTTAGGCTTTCATCATCTGTTGCCAGGAGTACTAAAATATTTGCAATGTCTTCCTGGCTCTAGTCTTGTTACTTCTGAGCTGTCATCTCCAGAAGTGTCAGAGTGACCTTTCCAAAGCACATGTCCAACCTGTGACTACTTTGCATAGTTGGCAACTCGACCTTGTTATGTCTATTTCATGGTTTTCAGAGCCCTTGACTGTTTGGCTCCACCCCAACTTTTCAGACATGTCTCCACTTTCCCCTTTGTATGTATGCCACAACTCTGTTCCAGGTGATTCTGCGTTGTTATGATTTGATTTTTCTGTTTCTCTTGTCTGGCTTATCCTTTTGTCTTCTGTACTAATAGACTCTTATCCAGCTTTGAAGGCCCAATTCCAATATCATCTTTGTGAAGTCTTTTCCCTATTCCCATGACTTACCTTTCGAGTAGTAAGTTACTCCTTCCTTATGCTTAGAATCTCATTTTTTATGTAATTGTCTCTAGTGATTGTATATCTTTAATTCTGTAGAAATCCCCTTCCCCTACTGTACTCTGACCTTCATACTATTATCTGTGTCATTGAAAGAAACAGGTGAGTCATTGTACACACAAGTACTTTGCAGACTACCAAGTGAGACTACCACTGAGGGTTTGATCATGACTGGAAAATCAAAAGAAACCATATTGTTTCCCTGACTCTTGGCTCATTATATTCCTTAACCTCACTGATTTCTATCTTGGAGGTGACCAATTTGGAATTTAAACTTGAGTTTCATGATCTCTGAAGAAAGAAGCACAGAATTCTAAAACCCAGAATATTCAGATGTGATGCTATATCCCTAAAGTTGCAGTAATTACTTCAAATCAACACTAAGTACAGTGGTTCTCAATATATGGGTCGTAACCCACAGGAACTGTGTAAAAGGGTCCCAGCATTAGGAAGGTTGAGAACCACTGCCTTAGTGGAAAAGAAGATGGTAAAAGTCCCCTAACATTTTATCAGGATGAATAAGATGCAGTCATTTCCAAACAAATGTTTGCTGAATACACAAATCAGTAATTTAATAATTCACACTGAAGAAGTGGGCACTATGCCAGACAACAGTGGACCTAGGATTATTTTGAGTTTTCAACCATGGTTGACAAATCACACCTCATATCAGTTAATGTTTTGATTTAAAAACAGAGAGAGTAGATGGTCAATGTGATGTTTTGAAAATATGTGGGACAATTGATATAGGCTAGCATATTGGAAAGAACATTGAATTTGGAATTAGGAACCCTAGATTATAATCTCAGCCTTGCTATCCACTCCTTATGTGGTACTGGCCAAATTGGCTCTCATTCAAGGGTGTCAATGTCCTTAGCTTAAGACAGTGTTTAACCAGATTATCTTTTAGATCATCTCCAGGACTAACATTTTGTGAATCTATAAAAACAAACCATAACCTTACATTCTGGGCTAGTTTCCTGACCCTGTTTGGCAGAGAGAAATGGAGGTATGAAGACCACTGCACCTCCATGAGAAATGCATCTTTTTATACTAAGGCCTTTAGGCAAGAGGTGGGGGTGAAGTAACATTTTGGTAGCATTCATCCTGGACTCTGTAAAGATCCCTCAATTGTGTGAAACTTGGCTTTAGAGCCCAATTTCCCAGAAGAGATTTTATGAGGCTCTTCTGAGTCAAAGATCCCATGCGAGATCTTCTGCAATTATGACTCAAGTCTGGTAAGTTAATGGGAGAGTCAAGAAGCCAAAAGGCCATGGTTGTAATCAAGATCTTAAGTCTGGATTAAACTCCAAAGATGGCTCAGGTCCTGAAGAGCACATAGGAGTAAATCAAATGTCCTTTTTAAAAAAAGAATGGGCAGAGTGAATCTTTTTTTCTCTGGGTGCTGGCACATTTCTCTTATGACCAGAAAAACATTCTGGTATAAAGAAAGGATACCAGACCTATTCCAACTAGCTGTGTCAGTACCTTTGGGAAAGTCCCATAATTTCTCTAGGACTCAGTTTTCCCATTTGTGCAATGGTGAAAGCCTTCCCTTTTATTTCTCTGTGTTGTTGAAAGAAACAGGTGAGTCTTTATATGGGCAAGCACTTTGCAGTGAGGTGAGAGTACCATTGGCGGCTTTGATCATGATTGGAAAATCAAAGGATCCAGCTACTTGGGAGGCTGAGGCAAGAGAATTGCCTAAGCCCAAGAGCTGGAGGTTGCTGTGAGCTGTGATGCCACAGCACTCTACTGAGGGTGATAAAGTTAGACTCTGTCTCTTAAAAAAAAAAAAAAAAAAGAAAGAAATCAACTGAAACCATATGGTTTACCCAAATTTTGGCTCTTTATATTCCTAAATCTGATTGATTCTTCTCTTGTAGGTGACCAATTTGGAATTGAAACTTGAATTTCTTGATCTCTGAAGGAGGAGGCACAGAGTTGTAGTAACCACCACAAATCAACCCTTAGTAGAAAGGGAAATGGCAAAAGTCCATTAATATCTTACTTTCTACCAGACACTGATTCCAGAAGAATGTAGAAATAAATACTTATTTATTATTGGTTTGAACTGGATATTTCAACCCATATCAAATCAAAGTTAGTGGAAAACTGCGATTGGCTCTATTTTAATCAGTTTCCTTTCCAAATTTTCACCTGGAATGACTACATTTCTGAAGGTCATGTCCACCTTTTATTTGTGAGGACTGCCCTAACAAAGCCTCACAAACTAAGTGGCTTAAAGGCAGAACTCTCGTCTCCTTACTGTGGAAGATAGAAGTCTATGACAGGTGTTGCTAAGGCCATGATCCCTTTGGAGGTGCTGGGCAGGGATCAGCTGCAGGCCTCTCCCTTCGCTTTGGTTATTTCTTTGGCACATGGCAGGAAACACCAATCTTCACATGGTGCCCTTTTCCCTGAGTATGTGTTTGTGTCCACATTTTCTTTGTTAATAAGGAGACTAGCAATATTGGCTTATGGGCCCACTTTACTCCAGTTGACCTCATGTTAGCTAATTACATATGCAATGACCCTATTATCAAATAAAGACATATTCTGAGATACTGGGGCATAGGACTTCAACATATACAATTCTGGGGTACTACAATTCAACCCACAACACCACCCTCCTTTCTTGACAAGGGCAACCTCTCCTCTTTGGAATTTCTCTCATCGCCTCCCTCCAACATAGCTGTAGGGTCCATTTTCCCCACAGCCTCTCTCCTCATTCCACTTTCTCTCCCTTGCCTTAGGTTTAGAGTATTTCTTCATTGGAGTTCATACCAAATAGGATGGGCAATGGGTAATGGAGAGATGAAGATAATGAAGTATTATTTGAGGGGGATTGCAGGACACATTGTATGATGAAAATATCTATTCTTTCTCTGTTTTGATTTTCATATCTGCTCTCTATGACTCTAGCTTGGGCCTTGGGATAAAGGTGGAGATCATTTCTTGCAATATTCCCAGTACTTTCTAATATTTGTCTATGTAGGAGAATTAAGGATGGGACTTACCAGTGTGAGTTTATTTCAGCCTGGGTCAATGTTTTTCAATCAGGATTGCTTTCATCTCCCAGAGGACATTTGCTTAGGTCTGGGGCAATTCTAATTGTCACAACTGAGGAAGGATTGCATATAGTGGGTATAGGACAGGTCTGCTGCTAAATACTCTATAATTTATAGGAGAGTCTCCCACAACAGAGGATCATCTATCCCTAAACGTGGAGAGTGGCAAGATTGAGAAACCCTGGTCTGCTATGTAACTGTGCTTTTCAGAATGACAATAAACAAGTATTCCAAATGCCTCTCTACTTACTTGGGATCTCCTGGCTATTGAATCTTTTTAGTATTTGATCTTCAAGATTTTTTTTTTCTTTTCTTTTTCTGTAGAGACTACTAAGAAGTAGCCCTTAAGACTCAGGTGTGCTTGGTATCATGGGGATACATGAGTTCTCCCCAGTTGTCTCCATATATACAAGAAGGGTTCAAGATAAGTATATCTTTTACTTTTGGAAGGCAGTAAATTTCTACTTTCAGAAATAATGCCATTTTCAAAACTATATTTAAAAATCCAATAATATCATCATTATCTTTTTAGAATAGGTTTTTAATGTTTTAAATGACTGATAATCTTTATAGGTTGATAATGTCAACAGTCTTTGACTTTGAAAATATGCTATTTTGTAAGTTACCTATTACCTTTTGATGTGAAGATTGGTTCAGACAACGAAAGACACATCTAGTATGATAAAACTTATATTTAAGTCATTTCTTCCAGCAATCTCCTGGAAATGAGATTGGCTTGGGGAAGAACTATTACTCCTAGTCACATAGAAACTCTTCATTCTTATTGATGTGATGATTATAATGATTATAGTAGCTATGTTCCTTTCATGTGTTAGATACTTTACATTATAGTAAAGTGTAAAGTGGTATACATTACAGTCACCACTACAGGTTTATGTGAAAAGTACTATTGCTATTACTAGGAAACCGAGGTCAGAGAAGGCAAATAAATTACCCATAGTCACACAACTAGTAAGTGAGGAAGTTACAATGTTGGGCTGGATTTGTCTGACTTTAGAGTCTAAAACTCAGGCTCAGGACTCAGTTAATGAATTTAGCAGTTTTTGAAAAAGAGGTTAAAAGAGAGAAGATTAGGAAATGATAATAAAACTATAGCTGGTCCTCTATATCCTCAGATTCCCAACAAACACAGATCAAAAATATTTTTAAAATAACAATGCAACAACAAAAATAATACAAATAAAAACAGTAAGTGTAACAGCTATTTAAATAGTATTTCCATTGTGTTAGATATTTGTAGGTAATCTAAGGATGATTTAAAATATGTATGCATATAGGAGAATGTGCATAGGTTATATAAATGCCACATAATTTCATATGAGGGACTTAATCATCTGCAGATTTGGTTATCTTCAAGGGGTCTTAGGAACCAATATCCCATGGACACCATCGACAACTGTGCAACAATGAATAGTTGCTTATATAAATTATGATATATCCATGGCATGTACTATATGTATCTATTAAAACTTATGCTTCAGAGTAATAATAATAATACATACATACCAAGGATTTCTAACCTGAGGTACATGAAAATGCTCACGATATGTTGGTAAGTGAAAAAGAGAAAACATGGAGATAAAGTGTATGATGGTATTTTAGTCTTTAAAAGGAATTACATGTGTTATACATAGTAAGGTAAGTATGTAAAAACATTTGTATGGTATATATACAGCCAAATGTTGAGTTATTGTGTCTGAGTGGTAATATTCTAGATCATTTTTATTGATGGTTCTCTGTAGTTACCAAATGTAACTTTACATACATGTTTGTAATTATACAACCTGCTTTCTCTATGTCTATATCTAAGTCCATGTCTACACTCACATCCACATCCATGATCATATACTCTCTCATATAGTTAATAATACTGTACTATTTGCCTAAAACTTGATAGAAGAGATTTTAAGCATTTTTACCAAAACACATACAAAATGGTGAATATGGAAGATGACAAATGCGTTGATTAATTTAGCTGTAGTAATCAGTACATAATATATGCATGTCTCAAATCATCATGCTGTATACCTTGAGTATTATAATCTTTATTTTCCAATTAGGTATTTAAAAAATTAAAAACCTAATCCAAGTATTAAAAAACAACTTTGAACATCATATTATTTCTGTATTTTAAATTATGTGAAGCAAATATAATTTCATGTATATTTTAAGTCACTTCAAAATTGGGTTGGGTTTTCTCTCTTTTGAAACAAAAAGAATCCTGACACATACAACAAAAATTAGAAACCTTAAACACAGGTCAAAAATCAAGTCCCAGTCTGGCAGTTTTATTAAACAGGCCATCTCCCCCAAATATCATCTAACCCCAGCAAGAATGGCCCACATCACAAAATCTTAAAACTGCAGATGCTGACATGGATGTGGAGAGAAGGGAACATTTTTAAATTGCTGGTGGGACTGCAAACTAATACAACCTTTTTACAAGCAAGTATGAAGAACCCTAAAAGAACTCAAGCTAGACCTCCCATTTGATCCTGCAATCCCGTTATTAGGCATCTACCCAGAAGGAAAAAAAATCCTTTTACCATACGGACACTTGCACTAGACTATTTATGGTAGCTCAATTTACAATTGCTAAATGTGGAAACAGCCTAAATGCCCATGAACCCAGGAATGGATTAATAGGCTGTGTTATATGTTTACCACAGAATACTATTCAGCCATTAAAAAATATGGAGACTTTACATCTTTTGCATTAACCTGGATAGACATGGAACACATTATTCTTAGTAAGGCATCATAAGAATGGAGAAGCATGAATCCCAGGTACTCAATTCTGATACAAAGACAATTAATGACTTAGTACAGGGTGGGGGTGTGGGGGAAAGAGAAGGTCATGGTGTGTGACACACCTGTTACAAGGCACAATTATGAGAGGAACTTTATCTAACAAATGCAATCATTGTAACCTGGTTCTTTGTACCCTCAATGAATCCCCAACAATAAAAAGCAAACAAACAAAAAATTGGCCATCCCTACAACACTACTAATTCCATTATTTCTAGAATACCACAAGGAAACGGTAGTCTAAATTCTTAACCTGAATATTTTGAAAGATGAAATAATGTTATAGGCCTGACATAAAGTCAGCTCTTAATAATTGTTTCATTTTCTTTGCCTTTTCTAAAATTTGAAATATATTAGGGAAATAGGCCAAATTGAATTAAGGCAGGAAGACGTAATAATTCTCAGGCATCTCTGTGTCCATAAAAAGCACTTTAATCTTATGTAATTTTAGTGTCACAAAAGTTATTTACAGTGGTGATTAAAACCTCTGATTTATACATATAAAAACCATGGTTCAAATAAATTATGTAATTTTCACAAAATTCAAGATTGGACTTGTGTTTCTCTTTACATGATAACCAAGAAGCTTCCTGGCATACCACATTGTTTCAACTGAGGGAGAAAAATTTAAAGTGTCAATAGCTTCCGAGAAAATAATCATAAGCATGTCTTGTGGGTTCAGTTCTAGACCACTGCTACAAAATGAATATTGCAATAAAGTGAGTCACATGAGCGCACACATGCACACACACATTTTTTTATTTCCCACTGCATATAAAAGTTACTTTTACACTGTGGTGAAATAGTAAGCATGACATAGCATTATGTCTAAAACCCAATGTAAATATCTTATCTAAAAATATTTTATTCTGAAAAATGCTAATGATCATCAGAGCCTTCATTGAATCAGAATCTTTTTGCTGTGGAAGGTCTTGACTCAATGCTGAAGGCTGATGACTGATTAGTGTGGTGGTTGCTAAACCCTGGAGTAGCTGTGTGAATTTCTTAAAATAAGACAGGGAATTGTGCTACATTGATTTGCTCTGTTTTTCACAAAAGATCTCTCTGTAGTACATGATGCTGCTTGATGCCTTTTACCCACAGTAAAACTTCTTTCCAAACTGGCTCCTCCTCTCAGACTCTGACACTGCTTTATCAGCTAACTTTACGTGGTATTCTAATTCCTTTGTTGTCATTTGGACAGGGTTTGCTGTGTCTTCAGCAGGAGTAGGTTCCATCTCAAGAAACCACTTTGCTCATCCATAGAGCAACTTACTCATCCAGTCACATTCTATCATGAGAATGCAACAATTCAGGACATCTTCAGGTTTCACTTCTATGTTCACTGCAACTGCAGTTACTGCCTCTGCTGAAGTCTTGAACCCCTCAAAGTCATCCAGAAAGGTTGAATTTAACTTCTTCCAAATTCCTGTTAATGTTGATATTTTTGCCTACTCTCATAAATCATGAATGTGTTTAATAGCATTTAGCATGGTGAATTCTTTGCAGAAAGTTTGCAGTTTACTTTGCCCAGATCCATCAGAGTAATGATTGTCTATAGCAGATGTAGCCTTATGAAATATACTTCTTAGATAATAAGACTTAAACATCAAAATTATTCTTTGATACATGGGCTGCAGAATGAATGTTGTGTTAGCAGACATGAAAACATACATCTCCATCAGAGCTCTTGCCATGACTAGGTGTATTATCAGTGAGCAGAAATATTTTATCAATTTTTAATTGTTTTTTTGAGAGAAAGTCTTACTTTGTGACCCTCAATAGAGTGTCATGGCATCATAGCTCACAGCAACCTCAAATTTGGGGGCTCAAGTGATTCTCTTTCCTTAGCCTTCCAAGTAGCTGGGACTACAGGTGCCTGCCACAACACCTGGCTATTTTTTTTTTTTTTTTTGAGACAGAGCCTCAAGCTGTCCCCCTGGGTACAGTGCCATGGCATCTCAGCTCACAGCAACCTCCAACTCCTGGGCTCAAGCGAGTCTCCTGCCTCCGCCTCCCAAGTAGCTGGGACCACAGGCGCCCGCCACAACGCCCGGCTATTTTTTGGTTGCAGCCGTCATTGTTGTTTTTTGGCGGGTCCGGGCTGGGGATTCGAACCCGCCACCTTAGGTGTACGTGGCTGGCGCCTTAGCTGGTTGAGCTATAGGCACCGAGCCATAACACCTGGCTATTTTTTAGAGAGAGGTTTTCACTCTTGCTCAGGCTGGTCTCAAACTGGTGAGCTCAGGCAATCCACCTGCCTTGACCTCCCAGCCCCTAAATTTTTAACTATTTTTAAAAAACAGATTATTACTCTGTCACTCAGGCTGGAGTACTATGGCATGATCATAGTTCACTGGAGCCTCAAACTTCTGGGATCAAGCAATCCCCTTGCCTTTGCGTCTAGGACAGCTAGATCTATACACACATGCCACCATGCCCTGTCCTTTGAAGATTTGAAGCCAGTTAATTACTTCTCTGTAGCTATGAAAATTCTAGATGCATTGTCTTTCAATAGAAGACTGCTTTGTTTACACTGAAAATCTGTTGTTAGTGTGGTCATCTGCAACAATCATCTTCGATCTTCTGGATCGCTTCTCCACTAGCACTTGCTGCTTTACTTTGCACTTTCATGCTAGGGAGATGGTTTCTTCCTTTAAACCTCATGAACTAATCTCTGCTAGCTTCCAACTATTCTGCTGCAGCTTCCTTACCTCTCTCAGCCTTCCTAGAATTGAAGAGGTCTTGCTCTTGGGGCCTTGGGGCCTTGCTCTGGATTAGGCTTCGGCTTCAGGAAATGTTGTGGCTGGTTTGATTTTCCACCTAGACTACTCAACCCTTCTCTGTATCAGCAATGAGGATATTTTCTTCCTTATCACTTTATTTTCAGGCATCAATATTTAGTAACATAAGACCAAAGAAGCACATTCAATGAGTTAATAGAACACTGTCCAGCAACATGTTAAATTTAAAAATGTATATTTACTCTAATTTCAAATAAATAAATAAATAAACTTTTGTACATAATTATACAGTACTGTAGTTTGAATTTGTCATGGGTAAATATCCTGACAAAAAGTAAACAAAAAAGCATAGAGGACTAAAAAATTATTCTTACATTTTTACAATGTATGTGTACATTGGAGTAACACAGTTTCCTTCAAGAACTTTTCCTTGTCTTAAAACATGGCTAACTGGCACAAGAAACCTAGATTTGGGCCTTTCTTGGCTTTCTGGACTTCTTCCTTACTAAGCTTAATAATTTTTAGTTTTTAATTTAAAATGAGAGACATAACATTTCCTTTTCCTCGAACACTTAACAGGCCAATTTAGAATTATGTTTTGCCTAATTTCAGTTTTGTGTCTCAGAGAATAGGGAGTCTAAATAAAGGGAGAGAGATGCAGGAATGGCCAGTTTGCAGAGTGGTCACAACACACTCAATGTTCGTTGGTAAGTTCACTCTCTTATAAGGGTATGATTCATGGTGTTCCTGAACAATTACAAAAGTAACATCATAGGTCACTGATCACAGATTAACATAACAGGTACAATAAGACTTAAAAATGTAAAATATTGTGGGAATTACAAAAATGTAATACAGAGAAAGTGAGTACATGCTATGGAAATAATGGTGTCCATAGACTTGGTAAATGTAGTATTACTACAGACCGTCCATTTGTGAAACCACAGTCTCTGTGACGCACAAGAAAACAAAATATGCCTGTATATTTTTTCAGTGTTTGTATATTACCCAGAATCTAACTAGTAGAGTGGTATTGGGAATGACTAGTGGCTCTTCCTGTACAACTAGGCTAATGTAATTTTTGACCATTGTGCTATTCACTCCTCTTTAGACTGTTACTTTTAGTATACCTAAAAATAACTTAGGGTTTTAAATAGAACATAACCAGTTAAAATTAACTTATCAATGGATGTTTTAAAGAACTGGAAAACTAATGGAGAATAAAAAAATATAATGAGTGTTTATTGCTTGAAATTTTAAAGCCTCAATTACATTACACATATTAATCTTATGTTAGGTGGTCATGACCATTATTGTATCAGGTAATTTGAGATTGTGCAGGAAAAGAGTTTCCATGGAAACAAAATATGAAACCTCTTGGATATATAAAAAGTTTCTCTGAAATTGCATGTTTTATCTTTGATGAATTCCTTTACTTCAAATAAGTGCCACTGTATGCTTGAACTGTTATTTCTGTATCCCTCTATCTATTTGAAGTATGCTAGAAACTTTCTGAGACCCCTTAATTTATAATTTCTTTCTTTGATCTAATGCTTATTTTGTCACAAATGCTCACATAATCATGCCTGTCATGAATTATCATTTAACGGTTTCTCTAATCACTTTGCCATCTAAGAGATATTTATGAAATACTCAATTGTGCAGGGTATTCTCAGAGGGTAAAAAAGGTAAACTGGGAATGATATTACTTGTATAGATATTATATTTGTTCACCCGGCTTGGAATACCTGTAGCCATTTTTTTCCCCCAGTTTTTGGCCGGGGCTGGGTTTGAATCCATCACCTCTGGCATATGGGGCCAGCACCCCACTCCTTTGAGCCAAAGGTGCCGCCCTGACTTGTAGCCATTTTGTAACCACAAAAGATATTGGCCTATAGAAGGAGCCAAAACATGGAAGAAGGCCAAACCAAGAGAATCACAGAGAAAAGCAACCAAAGCCATTGCGTTAAGCCAACTTTGAAACCTGCCTTACCTCTGGATATCTATTCCCATTATCCTTATGAACCATTTCTTTTTTCTTTCTTTTCTTTTTTGACAGTGTCACTTGGTCACCTTCATTAGAGTGCTGTGGCATCTTAGCTCACAGCAACTTCAAACTCTTGGGTTCAAGTGAGCTTCTTGCCTCAGCCTCCCAAGTAGCTGGGATTACAGGCACCCACCAATGAACCCAGTTATTTTTTAGAGATGGTATAATCTTGAAGTCATGAGCTCAAGCAATCTACGTGGTTTGGCCTCCCATCATGAACCATTTCTATATTGTTTAACTTAAAATCTAGCAGTTTATTTATTTGGGGACCCACAATAGTTTAATTGGTACACCTGCTCTTATCTGTTATGTGAAGGTCTTAGTTCCTAAAGAATAGGGAATGGTTTATGAGTTTATGTTGGTTTAGAATAGTTTACATTTATTGGCATAGTTTTGAACCTATGGTGGGCACCTAGAATTTGAACCCAGATATTTCTGATTTCACAGATTAAGAACTCCTTTCAGATTAAAAATTATGATTCTTGGTGTTTTAGAGGCCATGTACCATTTAGCAACTGATAAGAAGATTCTCAAATGGAGGATATATGAAGTATATATTTGTTGTATTTATATTATATATTACAAAATTTTAAATGACCATGATTTTTCAGGTACTTTATTTTTTCATAAATCTTATATTGAAGATTATAATAGCAATGAATATTTGAAAAGTAAGTTTTGGTTCTCAGAGCTTTTATCTCTATCCTATCCCTAACAACCTAATAAGAAATAAAGAGTGGACATTTATTGATTTATGACCACCCTGCATCCATTAATTGAGGGACCTAAGTAGCCCTCATTTTGTGCATTCTCAGTGGAACTATAAATTTATGTCCTCTGCCATCCTAAGAGAGAAGTAAAGGTCCTCAAAGGGTGGTGGTTCCTCCTCCTTCAGGCTTTTGCTTTCACTGCTTCAAAGAAGCCAAAGGGTTTGTGATCTACACTTAGTCAGACTGAACTGTGTGTGTTGAATCAATGACATCACAGCAGAGAAAAGTGGATGAATTCCTTCATCCAGGTATGCCACTCTGTTGAGATGATAGAATTGCTCTTGTTGCCTAAATCCTATTCTTGATTTCTGGCTCTGATTTTTGCTTTGTTTCTAAGTCCAAACACTAGCCTATCAATTTATTTTGTGATATCTTTGACAGCATTCCAATAAATTCCATTTTTGTTTAACTAGGTTCAGCCTGGGTTACTGCCAGGAAAGAGCTCTAACAATGGAGAAAACAGTAGTCTTTTATTTTTTTTTTATTTTTTATTTTATTTTATTTTTTTTAAAAGTCTCTGGTATCTTTTTTTTTTTTTTATTGAATGGTAACTATGTACATTAATGCACTTCTGAGGTACAGTGTGGGGTTTTCAC
>NW_003852399.1:2008465-2010482 GCF_000181295.1 Otolemur garnettii
TATAATTTATATATCAATTTGTAATAAATATATATTTAAACCACTTGGGTTATCCTGGCTTTGAAAGCAAGGATTGAACAGAACTCAACTTGAACCCTATATAAGTTAATATTAATTTCAGCTGAATTGACAGAAAAATCAAAAGTAACAGGTCTTTTGAAAAGATCATTTTTGCCAGGTGTGTTAGCTTATGCTTGTAATCCTAGCAGTATGGGAGGTTGAGGTGTGTGGATTACTTGAGCTCAGGAGTTTGAGACCATCCTGAGCAAGAGCAAAACCCCATCTGTACTAAAAATAGAAAAATTAGCCAGGCGTTGTGGGTTTTATAGTCCCAGCTACTTTGGAGACTGAGGCAAAAGGATATCTTGAGCCTAAGAGTGTGAGGTTGCTTTGAGTTATGCCACTCTGACACTCTACCCCAGGTGACAGAGTGAGGTTGTGCCAAAATAAATAAAAGGATCACTTCCTCCCTTACATGAACTAAATCTAGAGGTATAGCAATTATAAAAGATGTTAGCAGGGCCAAGGCTTCTTCTAGCTATCCTTTCAAATATTTCTAGAATACAGCTCTTGTACTCATGATTCAATATAGCCAGTGTTCCTATGTTTTTCCAGGTCTCAGGATTGAGGAGGGAATTGGGGAAGATTATTCTCATATACATTTAAAAAGATTTACTTCCAGGTGTGGTGGCTCACACCTGTAATCTTAGCTACTCTGAAGGCTGAGGTAGGAGAATTACTTGAGGCCAGGAGTTCTAGACCAGCTATAGTAACAGAGCAAGACCTATCTTTAATAAATAGATAAAGGAAGAAAGAAAGAAAGAGAGAGAATGAAAGAGAGAGAAGAATGAGGATGGTGGCGTGTGTCTGTAGTCCCAGCTACATAGGCTAAGTCAAGAGGATCACTTGAGCTCAGGAGTTTGAAGCTGCAGTGAGCTATGATCCAGCCACTGCACTCCAGCTTGGGTGACAGAGTGAGATCTTACCTCTTCAAAACAAACAAACAAACAACAAAAGATTTACTGGTAATACCACTAGATATCTGTGTTTATTCTTTATTGACTAAAAGTCATCAATAATAATATTATATATGTAGCTGCAAGGGAGTCTTACAAATGTAACCTTTTTAGCCAGGCAAAAATATGCCCAAGTAAGTTTACATATTGGTGAGTTTTCTCAAACTAATTTCATCTATGCAAATGACACCGAGATCATGAAACAGAACATTATTAGGACAAAAAATTAGAATTCTTCTCATAAAGAAAAAGAAGAGGATGGTTGGCAGCAACTGATATGCTCTGCCATAAACTCCAAACCATGCTGAACCACAGTAATTTGCTCAATACTTAATTTAATTAACTATTTCTTTTTCTCAATTAACATTTCATCATTGCATCTCCAATGGCAATCTGAGGGAACAGCACAGAAAAGATGCTCAGTAAATATATGTTGACTAATTCATTAAACAAATAAAACTTCTCTAACTTCCCCAAAGCTGCAATATTGAATCAATTCTTTTTACCCAAATTTACAAAAAACATTTCATAAAACACTGGAACACATAGATGAAAGGAAGGTAAAAAGTTACTTCGATTTTGAGTGAGTGGGTATTTTGTTATGGTTATTACTATACTAGAATTCATTACTAGTATTCAGGTACTTAGCATTATATATGTATATAGAAACTAATATAAATATAAATTTTTATATATATTCATATTATATAAAATACTACATATAATGTTTATAATATTTATATAAAATATAATATATAGACATACATAAATATATAAACATATATTACAAATATATAAAACATACATTTATATAATATTTAAATATATATAAAAACTCTTTTTCATGATACTATTGAGTCTAGGTCTATTTCATTTTTTTTTTTTTTTTTTTTTTTTTTGAATAAATTGTGTGTTTTAATGAGAATTTGGTCCATTGAGTTTTAAAGAAGCAAAAAAATCATAGAAGAGAGGCAATAGCTAGGGAAATTATATATGCTATT
>NW_003852399.1:2016839-2084571 GCF_000181295.1 Otolemur garnettii
CCTCCCAAGTAGCTGGGACCACAGGTGCCCGCCACAACGCCTGGCTATTTTTTGGTTGCAGACATCATTGTTGTTTGGCGGGCCGGGCTGGATTCGAACCCGCCACCTTGGGTATATGTGGCTGGCTCCTTAGCCACTTGAGCCACAGGCGCAGAGCCTATTCTGAGTTTTTTAATATATTCTTTCTGTTTCCCATCTTTCTGTAACATACAAGCATGCATATTTTTATTTGTTAATTTCTACATGGCCTTTACGTCTCAGCTAATATGTCACTTCTTCTAGAAATCCTGGTTTGCCTCTTGGTCAGTTCCCTCCATTTCAAAGTCCTTATCTTGTTTCACCTTTCTTCATAGCACTTATCAGCTCTATCAAGATGCTAACTTTCTTGTTTCATAATTCCTGGGTAATAAGCTTGAGAGGAGGATCCTATCTTGTCCACTGTTTTTCAAGCACACAGAAGGCACTTAGAAATATCTATTAGATGATTGAATGAATGAATGTATGAAGTAATAGAATTATGATTCAAAGCAACTTCTGGGCAATTCCAAAGCTTGTGTGCCCAACCTACTGACATGTAGTGTCATGTTAGAGCCCTTCATTAGCAAGAGAAAGACCCGTCACAGCACATAGAATCCAAGATGGCTTTATCTGTACCAGAAAAGAATTCACTCACATGGTTTTCCTATGGAATATGACTGTCTCCTAAGCTACAAAACAGTTTATTTCACACTGTCTCTTTCAGCTCGACATGAATGACCAAAGAAAAAAGTTTCTTTGTGTAACTTTTATCAAGATTCTTCTTTTTATTACATTCTGCTCACAGTGGTGGTTCTTTTTCGAGCCTTCAGAACTCTAACAGGTATTGGCGAGGCCCTTCATCTGTAAGGTGTGTGTTACTGCAGGACCCGGATTGCTTCTTCCCTCCAAATATTCTAGATCTGGACATTGACATGTGTCCTGTGGGGGAATGTCCAATGCCAGCTCCTGGGAATAGATCACTTGCCTACCGAGGTGTTTTCCATCTTTAGCTATTTGGATTCTGTGAACTGCATAGGCTGGGATTTGATTTGATGTTAAGGGTAGGTGAACTCAATAAATAAAGTCTATTTTCTACTCTTATTGTTTCACTTACAGCGCAGTCCTGGCCAGTCATGGCAGAGGCCATTTATTGTGGATGCAAAGCTGTGACTATGGCTGCCTGAACAGCGTGATATACGTTCTCTGTCTCCACTTTTATAGGGCAGCTGTTTCTTGGAGGATCAAGCTTAGCTATCAGGAGTGTGAATTATGAGCCCTAATCAACTTGGTCATGCTTTGTGGCCTGGGAAAAGCCAGTGTGTTTCCCTTTTATGATTTGAGAGTGCACTTTTTGCAGCCTGTGGAGCAATTAGCCGATCTTTGAAATAGATATGCTATAAACACAGCATGTCCTTGGAGAGCCACTGGGATAGCTTACTGTGGGAGGGGAAGCCATAGGTGGTTCCCCACAACAACTGCCCTAGCTTTGGCTAAAAGACCTTCAAGCTACGGAAAAACTGACTCTAAGAGAAAGAAAATGAAACTTCCAGATAGTCAGGAACATAAACACATCTATGTTTGCCTCCTTCTCCATGAAATCACTACTTTATCAAAGAGATTCTATGGCATGAAGACTAAAATTTAAAAAGAAACATTCAATTCACTTTATTATGAAGGTTCAACAATTTCTCTAATTGTCACACTGATTTGTCAGGCTCAGCATTGTGTTTGTGTAAAGGAAATGGTCTCCTAAAAGGATTGAGGGTGATTAGAAATCAAATATCCCTCAGTTCTAAATGAGACCCTCTAATCTTGATGGAAACTATATCCAAGGGGAAGTGGGGTCTCTTGTCTTGGATGTGATGATTTCTTCCCTGTACATATTTTTTAATTTATCCAAATGACATTCACTTAACATAAAATTAGTCATTTTTAAATAAACAATTCTGTGACATTTAGTACATTTACAGTGTTGTAGGATTTCTATGTCTATCTAAATTCCATGATATTAATATTTTTGTGACTCTAAAACAAAACCTGAAAATGTTAAGCAGTTGCTCCCCATTTTCCCATTCCATTTCCCCTTAGCAACCACTGATTTCCTTTCTGTACATATGGATTTTTATCTATTTTAGATATTTTATATGACTAGAATCCTATAATATGTCACCATTTGTGTCTGACTTCTTTCTCTGTGTATATTTAAGACATTAGAATCAGTTGAACTCCTGTTAGGCAAAAAGACAACCTGGTCCAGAACTCTGGTTTCTGGTTCAGGAAGTCCCCAATTGTTCCTTATTTGAGATGGGTGCTGAAAATATGGGGAAACAATTTAAAATACCATAAAAGCTATAATAATCAAAACAGCATGGTTCTAGGATAAAAACAGATACACAGGCACTCAGATATATCTTACAGTTATTTCAGGATTTAGCTTAGATACAATTTCTAGAAAGTCTTCCCTTACCTTGCAGCTTTCTGGCACCTGTAATTGAAAACTTTTCTCAGCTTAGTATCTTGGAATCACACTTTTAACTGCCAATTTAGGAACCTCTTTATTCTTTGGACTGTGCAATACCTGAAGACAGGGATTGCAGCTCACTATTTATTGATTCCCCAGTCCTAATATTAAGACTTGGCATTGCTGGGCATGCTGGCTTACACCCCTGAATTCTAGCACTCTGGAGGGTTGAGCTAGGTGGATCACTAGATGTCAGGAGTTTGAGACCAGCCTGAGCAAAAGCAAGACCCTTGTCTCTACTAAAAATAGAAAAAATTAGCCTGGCATGGTGGCACACATGTATAGCCCAATTACTCAGGAGGCTGAAGGAGGAGGATTTCTTCATCCCAGGAGTTTGAGATTGCAGTGAGCTATGATGCACTCCATAATGAGACTCTGTCAAAATACCCCCAAAACAAAAAAAAAGGCTTGGCATTGATATTTATTAATGGACCATGGAATGTTGGGAAAGCTTATCTGGTCCTGGCAGACCAGAGAACAAAGGTTTACTACATGAAGCCATATCATTTTGTATGCTTCTTGATCAACAGATGAAATAATGCCCATCTACGGCTAAAGGATTAAATGTGTGCTGGAAGAAGCAGAGCTGAGCAGTGGTAGTTCTGGGTATTTGACATTGTCCATTGTCTTCATTGCAGCTAGTGAGGTTATTGCCTCCCTGAAATCTGGCTCTCCACATCCATGCAATTATCCTTCCTCCTTGTGAAATTTTATAAGATGTAAGAATTGACTTAGTCACATTCCGGGCTGGCTCCATGACCTCAGTTTGTGAAATGGAAGGAGAGAACTGAATGCACAGTCCTAAAGGAAATTTATGCAATGCAGCCAATCTTGTGCCTGAATGGGCTGGTAGTTAAACAAGTCTGTGTGTATGTCTGTGTGGTCACTGAATCAACCACTGGTCATTTAGTTAGGGTTTATAAGACCATTTTAAAGGACTAAGATTGATTGATCTTACTGACCATGCCAACAGCCTCAAATATTTGTTGGGATTTATTTTCATCACAATTTTTGTCCCCCAGGTGGAATTGGTCACTCCTACATTTGTGCTGACATGGTGCTTTGTACAAACAACTGCCATTGTATGCAGTTTTTTAGAAATGTATCTGTCTTGTATTTGAGGATAGGGGTTGCCTTTCAAATTCTTTTTTATGTCTTTTGTGTGTAGTGCAGAATTCTCCATATGTTAAGTAGTTACAGCAATAACTTCTACAGAATCCAATAGTTAACTGTAAGGGTGAAATTGTGTTTGATTCTTTTCACAAGTACCAGTATACTTTCAAAAAAGGTTCTCAATTACTGTTGGTATTACTTGTGAAATAGTGAGTTCACTTCACTTTATCAACACATCAGTGTTGCTTATGACACACTCTCCCCCAAGCTATGAAAGTCTAATTATGTTCTGAGAGATGACCCTGGGAACAATTGGCATGGTTCTACTTGTTAGTATCTGGTATTCTCAAAACCTCTTAGGAGATACATATCCTTAGGAGTAACTCAATTTAAAACAGCAAATTTATTGTGAAACTGTGTCTTGTATGTCAAATTTTTGTTGAAGATGATAAAAATTGTTTGAAGTTAAATCAAGGACTATCTACCCTACTAGGTGCAATGATCAGAATTCAATGTACCTCATTCACTTGAACATAAAAAGGCCTGGAATTTGTGGGTGTTGGCTTCCTTTGCCGTGAACATTGCCTTGGCTTAACTATGCCTCTTGGTAGAGGAAAGATCCTTTATTTATTTTGGCAATTTCATTTTTGTTTTTTGGGGGGAAAATTTAAAAATACCTCTTAGCTCAGAGGTCCACATTTAAGGGACACAGAGTTCTGGTCTACTTATGGAAATCTGAGAATGTCAATCAGAGAATCTTTTTTTTTTTTTTATTAAATGATAGCTGTATACATTAACCAGCTTTATGAAAGTATTTCAATCAGAGAAGCTTACACCTAGTCAGTTCACAGGAAGGAGAATATCTTCCCACATTCTTTACTTTGACTCTGTTTCTCAGAGGATGCATCTAGTTATTTTAATGAGTCATGCACAATCCCTGGAGATATCATACTTTTCTAAGTATTTTGCTTCCTCTATCAGCTTTTTTCTTTGCTATATAAATTTAAGGTGGAGTGTAGGGGAACAATAAGGATGATTTAAAAAGAGGAGAGAGTTATGAGACAAAAATGTCACTAGTCACATAATCATATGCAACCACCTGGGCAAATCATTAGCTGCTATGAGTCTTCATTTCTTCATCAGTATATTAAGAAAAGTAAGGCCTCCTTCTCCTAAAGGCTCAGTGTGAGAAATAAAAATATTTACTAAAATGTGGATTACTTTAATGTATTTCTGTACTTATTTTAAATGATAAAGGTTTATAAGATATCTCACCCAGAAACTAGTTGACTACTCTGAAATGTGCTTATTTAATTGCACCATAAAACCTTCACAGACAGGGAAAATATTCTAGGGTGAGTGAGAGCTTCTTGAACCCATGGTAGTCTTACCAAAGAGGGGCTTGAGGAGAACTTGATCCTGCTTCTTCTACCACCTTTTTGATTTCAAATAGGCAACTACAAATGGTTTTCATTGTTTTCCTTGTTGGCAGTTTTATACAAGTAATAATTTCACATTTACCTTACTGAGGGAAGTCTTATCTTTAGAACTAGGAGTTATATTCATCTATTTCTCTATACTTTAGTTTCTTTATTGGATGGGGGCAATAATATATGTTCTCCTTATCTAAAAGGAAAGTTGTAATGTCACATAGTAAAGATGTTTTGAAAAGTGGAAAGAAATAATTTTATTGGAATTATTTCTTTTTTGCCTTAGCACAATGCTAGCTAGGCAACTATTGGATATACAGTAAGTAGTTATTCAAAAACTTAAATAATTCAAAGATAACTTCTCAATTAAGTCAGAATACCACCCACTGGTGATTCTCTACAGATAAACGAGGCTGATGGGTTCACGTACCACAGGGTTAGACAAAGAGTGCTGCATAATTTCATACTTCTTGCCTATAAAGACCAAAGATCTCTTCTTATTAAACCAATCATAGTATTTCTTTAGGATTATGCAAGCCAATGGACAACATATTAGCCACAATTTATACAGCTCAGGGTTTCTCAGCCTTGGCGCAATTGACATTGTGGGCCAGAGAAGTCTTTCCAGCGGGGTTGTACTGTGTGTTACAGGAAGCTTAGCAGTATCCCTGATCTCTATTCACTAGATGCCAGTAGCAACTTACTACCCATGCCACCTCCATACACACAAGTTGTGAAAACCAAAATGTCTCCAGACATTGCCAAATCTTCCCTGGGAATATTTTTCTCTCCTTCTGTAGGTTGTCTGTTTACTCTGTTGATTATTTCCTTTGTTGTATAGAAACCACTGAAAGCTCTGACTTCAGTATGATTCAATCCATACACATAATGAAAATATCATAACCTCTACATTTTAAAAAATAATAATAAAAAATACTTCTTTGTTGAGAAGCACTGGGAATATAGGTTGAGATACAGAAGAATATACAAGTCAACCATTAACTCTTTGTTGGCTTATTGAATCACTCTTGTGATCACTACATAGAGATCATTTTACTAGGCACCAAGATCTGTATTAGGCACAGTCCAGTGGATTGAAACACATGAATAGATCTCTATAACATGAAGTAATACAACACATGGTGCTTTGATAGAATTAAGAATATATTGCTGTGAAAACACAGGTTAACTTTGTCTTAAGGTGTGGGTGGTTTTAGAAGGATTCTCAGAGGAACATGGGAAGAATCCCACAAGAAATCATTCCGTACAAGCTGTCCCAGCTGTGTACATGTTCTAAACAATCAATCACTTGTTTGTTATTTTATTTTTTTTAAGTGTTAAGTGTTTATTTAGTTAGTTCTCTTTGAGGATGGGAATGAGCTTTGTGTGTCTGAGAAGTGACAGGAAGGATGTCTGAAAGGTATTATGGTTGTCGGGCCACATCCTATAGCAATGAATAAAACAGACACTGTCACTGTCCTCCAGCACTTACAATCTGTAAAGCAGAATTCTAAACTTTTGTTCTTTACTTATTTGATGTACATGCTTAGGTAAGTTACTCTAAGCTTCAGTTTCCCCAGGTGTAAAATTAGGAAGTAAGATGAGGTGATCCTAAAGTGTCAAAGAGTCAGCACCTCATTTTCCTTTGTTTGATATTTCCTGTATCTCCCACAGACCCTAAATCACTAAATTCTTAATAAAAAGTCAATTGCTACTTCATTTCAGGGAATAAAATAGATGTGACTCATCCTGTCATGGGTCCAGGTTCCTGAGAAGTAGCAGCACCTTCTTGGGGGAGACATCTTTGCCTGATTGGATGTAACCACTGGAAAGTGAGTGAGCTTAGAGGAAATGAGGAGAAAGAATGTCAGGTTCTAAAAATACCTGTTACTTAAGTGCTGAGACTCATGTATGGGAGCATATCAGTCTTAAGAGATTGCTTTCCTACATAGGCTGTGTAGCTAAATATTCTTGATCCCAAAGATAAAAGCCAAGGACATCACCCTTATAGGGAATTTTTACCCATCCTATTTTTCTGTGAAACCTAAAGCTTAATTATTTCTTTCTCTGGAGAAAACTCAATTCCCACTAATGGTAATATAAGTAATCCACAATAGTGATAAACTGTAATTATAGATTTTGGCTTAAATACTGTTGCTTATGCAGTATCTCATCTTTTGCTCCCAACAATATGATGTAGGTTACGCAAGGGAGGATTATTTCCATTTTCCAGATAGGAAACTAAGATTCAAAAAGGTGAGCTAATTTATCTGCATTCTCATAGATAAGAAGTTGCAAAAGCAAGATTCTACTCACAGCAGTGTTTAAAAATGGGTCAAAACTAAAGATCAGCCATGGAGAAAGGGAAGATAATTGCAATACATGTGCTAACAAATAATTCATATTCAACATATGTAAAGAACTGTTGTAAATCACTAAGTAAAAGACAGATAATTCTATAGCAAAACATGGGCAAAAAGCCTGAATAGGGATTCTATAAAAGAGTATATCTAAATTACTAATAACCTTATGAAAAGTTGTTCAACTCTATTAGTTATCAGGAAAATAAAAATTACAATATAATATCAATATCGACCATAACAGAATGGTTCAAATGAAAAAAATAGAATATATTGAAAGTTAGTGAACATGTCCAGTAATAGGAACTCATACACTGCTTATGTAAATGTACAAATTGGTGCAACCACTTTGGAAAATTGATTGGCAGTATTGATTGTAGTCGGACACTTTTATATGCTATTACCCAGTAATTCCAGTTCTAGGTACTACAAGGAAAAACATGCATGTATTGTCCCAAGCCCCTACATAAAGAATGTTTATAATAGCACTATTTATCATAGTACCAAGTGGAATAATCTAAATTTCCTCCACAGAGGGATAAGTAAACAAACTATGATGTGTTCATATAAAAAACAATGTGAATCTGGAGTAAAACAACAACACAAATTTATCTTATAAACATGGAATTTAGTGAAAGAAGCTTTAAACAAAAAATGTCCCTACAGTATAGTCCTATTAATACACATATAAAGTTTAGAAATGGTAAAAAGAAATTTTGCTATTAGAAATCAGGATAGTGGCTACTCCATGGGTCTGAGGACCAGAATAGGGTATAAGGGACTCTAGGACACTGATAATGTTTCATTTCAGGATGTGGATGTTGGTTACACAACTTTGTTCAGTTTGTGAAAAGTCTTTAAACTGTGATTTGTACACTTTTCTGTACAGGCCTAGGTTCTCAATATAATTTTACTAAATTCAACAAATAAAGAACTGAAGTCCATAGAACACAACAAATATCTCTGTATACCAAAAGAGATGACTTCATTAAAAATTACCAGCAAGTTTTAGGGTAGCTTGCTTAAGAAAATGAGGAAGAATGAAAAATGATACATTGGTATGTGAATAGACCACTGGCCACCTGCTCAGATAAAGAAAAAGAAGCTGATATAGGTTTAGTAAATTGTCAAAGGTCCAGTAATTTTTAAGCAGTTCAGCTGGAATTCCAATCAGCCTTTTTAGACCATAGTTTTTGCTTCTTCAACTATATCAGCCTAGCTGGCAATATTTTACTTCAACCATGAAACAGTGAGCAATAGGAAAAGCAGAAGATAGTAAAGGGTAGGTGTCATCTAGAAACAATTTTAAATATTGGTTTAATGTCTGCCTTTCACCATAAACTCCGGGACTCTGTATCTATCTTGCTACCCATGATTTCCCCCAGAAGAGTTCTTTATTTGAAAGAATAAGTGAATGTGTGATTGAAAAGAGAGGAAGAAGAAAAAAGACGTAGGAGTGTTGCTCCACTCCCTCAAACTCATACAGATTTTTCTAGCCTTTGGCTTTTCATACTCTAAGTTAATAAATAAATGGAAACTTCTGTATGTGTGTATGAAATTACATATGTATTTATATAATTGTGTTATATAATGTATATATTAAACTTTATACAACATATAAATATATATGTGTTTGTGTACACCCTCCCACACATACACACACACACCCAGACACACAGGCAACACACTTACTTGGCTTACAACTTAGGGCTCTCAATATCCCTAATTACAGCTTACACTGCAGGCTACACAGAAGCACTGCTGATTCCAGCCTTGGCATGACTCCTGTTTAAACATATTTCCCAGAAATCTTGGGCAGCTTGCCATGGTAAGGAAACAATTTACGTCAGATTTTGAACAGGGGAATCCATGAGGGGTGGGGAGGAAGGCGGGGGTGCGTCGTAAAAGGTGGTAAGAGTGAGGCTTTTCATGGACCATACAGCTGATCATTATTTCCCTGATCCAGTAGAAGGACAAAGTGGTTATTATTCCTCTCTGGCTTCCCATTGCCTCAACAGCTCTGTTCTGAAAGTCAATGTCTGCCTGAAGTTCCCTTTGGGGCTACTGAATGAGTCTGGCCATAATGCTAAAGAATTTTTCTCTTTTTTTGCTGGCTGTCTTGATGGCTTGCCATAGTTATGAGATTTCTGTTTATTAATTATGGATGGCCTTTCATATTCCCTTTCACTCAAAGATTGGGACTGAAATGACCTAAGAAATAATTTAGTCAAACTTGTTCCCATTAGAGGATTTATTTGTATAACAACAACAAAAAAATCTTTGTCCATTCAGTAAATATTTATTCAATGTGGCAGATATTGTTAGCATTCTACCTCATCCTCAACTCTCTTCCTTTTCCCATGCTAGCAGCATTCTCATGGGGTATGTTTATTTTTGAGGAATAGCATTATATCCACACCCAAGCAATAAATTTTTATTGGTATAAGTCAGTATGACTATCCTATTCTCATTCTCTCAGCATTCTTGGAAGCCCTGGTGTACCTTAAGTTATGGCCAAAGAGGCCTAAGAAAAGAAAGGTTTCCTGTAGAATTCTTAAAGGGGTTTTGCTTTTTTGATAAAAAGGAACAATATACTGAAATGTCTTTTCTAATTCTTGCGTTGAATGTGGTAGTTGCCACATTGGGATCCTGGGATAATGACAAGAAAGCTATAGACATTATTTATAAGCTATAGACATGATTTATTGAACTGATGAAAGTAACTACTTACTTCTAGATAGCTTTTTATAAAAAGAAAACAAGAAGTCATAGTGGAAATATGCCTTCAATATATATGATATTCCATGCACTGTGTTAGGGAAGAGATATGGTGGACACAGAGATGTACTGCCAGATTAGCTTCAAGAAGGACTTGCTGCTGACCAGGAGAGATAGGACCTTGCTGCAGGGAGCCACGCTCCCTTGGCTAGGCTACATCTTGTTGTGATGTGAGGTAAGGGCATAAACACAGTCATTCTAAGCCAATGTGGGAAGCTTTGACAGGATGTGCTCCAGAAGTCCTATCCAGGTTGACAGAGATTTCATTAGGCTGGAGTATAATCAGTGGCCTTGAACGGCAATAGCAAAAAAAAAAAAAAAAAAAACAAAAAAACAAAAACTAAAAAACTCCCCAAAAGCAAAACTTTGTATATTTCCCCTCAAAGATAATTGGCCAAGTTAGAATATATATGAACATATGGGCAGATACAAATGACATGTTATGCTGGTCAGTAATATGGAAAGAAAAATATGGAAGATCAGAGACAGGAGTTTAGACTAGAGACATATGGATGGGCATTTGGAAGTAGGCACAGCGTACCTATACATCACAGATAAACACCCACCTGAGAACCTGCCAGGGGAAAGGCACCAAGTTGCCAAGCAGACAAAATGATTGGTTTAGTTGATGTCAGCCAGCCTCTGTCATCAGCTACCCCAGTGTTGGCACAATAGGCTCATAAATGATGTGGCCAAGGTGGCAGAGATGTAGAATACACACAACAGGTCCTTCAGCACAGGCTCCCATGGACCAAGGCTGACTAGTTGTTGACATGGCATGGCACTGATATCTAATCACCCTGCAACAGAAATAAACAAGAGCTCCTGATAAGCACTACTACTTAGAAGATCAAACTGGCCACTTAATTACAACAGGCCATTTCCACTCTGGGTAGGTCAGTGGAGACAGGAACAGATAAAGTAATTTGGATTAGGATTTATTTATTTGCTGCCTATGGAATTTAAGCAATTTGACCACTATCTAAGAGCTTATGACATGATCTACTAGTGTGGGATACTCAGATACATCAACCCAGCAGACCCACCTCACAGCCAAGGAAGCCTGAGAGTGTTCTTGTATTGAGCAATAACACTCTCCTACACTACACCCCTGTCCTGTGGTGCTGCATCTAGGGTACTATTTTATAAGTGTTGATTTATAAATATTTACCAGGTATTCTTAACAATCTCTGGTGTTTCTAGATCTAGAGAAGAATGCAAAGGACTGATCAGTGGAGAATACATGTTCACATAGAGAAAACAGGAAGAAAAGCAATGAAGGGGTCTGAGCATGCATAATTAGAAGAATTGGAGAAACATAATAGAATCAGAGAAACTGAGAAAGGACAGAGACTAAATTACACTCTCAGATCAAGTGGGACTCAAACCACTTATAAACTTTGAAAGAAGAATTTCTATAACATTATGGAAATAGAAGCAATGATACTGTGGGTTAGAGAGTGAGTGGAAAGAGTTGTAGATTTGACTAAAATTAAAAACTTCTTCATGTTAATGACAAGGTCAAAAGGGCAACAAATAGATGAGGATGAGAGAGAATGAAGTAATAGAATAGAAAAAAAGGTGAGGATGGGAGATGAAGGGAAGGAGAGAGAGAGAAAAAGAGAAAGGGAGGAAGGGAGGGAAAGAGAGAGAGAAAAGGAGGGAGGGAGAGAGAGAGAGAGAAAGAAAGAAAGGGAGGGAGGAAAAATACTTCATTAAAAAATACAAATGTAAGGAGAAAATAGAAAATGAAGTATATTGGCAACAAAAATTAAATAGTTTCAAGATCCATAATATAAAAAGAGTCCTAACACATAAATAGGGGAAAGATGGCAGGCTATTCTTTTTCTTAAATTTCTTTTTATTTTTTTGAAAGTAGAAAGTAATTTGTTTAATTTATGATTTTAGAAAAGACACAAGCTAGGCATGGTAGCACATGCCTGCAATATTAACATTTTTGGGAGGCTGCAGTAGAGGATTGCTTGAGTGCTTGAGGAGGTCAGGAATTAGAGGCTAGAGCCTGGACAATATAGCAAGACCCCATCTCTAAAAAAAATAAAATAGAAGAAAAATTATCTTTACTCAGGAAGCTGGTGCAGGATATCATCAGATATTAATTATTAAGCCATATTCCATTTTATGAGTGAAAAATAAAGAGCATAACTAGAATGGGAGCAAAATAGTTTTTGTTTGTCATCACATTTTCCTCCTGTGTGTTGGGGAGAAATTTCCAGTAACAGTTCAGTTCATATTAGTAGCTTGCTTAAGAAGCAAAGGTAGTAGACACCATATGTCTTTTAAAGGTTCCCTTTCTTTCTCTCTCTTCTCTTCTTCTGTTCCTTCCTTCTTTCCTTCCTTCCTTCCTTTCCATCTAGGAAAGTTCAAAGAGCCCAGGTTTGGGGGATAGAAAGATAACGATTTGATTCTCAGTTATAATGGTAATTGGAGCCAATTATTCATTTGCTTTGGACCTCAGTGTTGATTCCATTACAAAAGGGTACTGACCCCAGCTTTGAGGTTGTTGTGGAGGATTCAGTGGGATTTCCTGGTGTTCCAAATGGAGAGTTTCCATCTCTAGCTCATCGAGAGCCTCCGACTGGCCAATCAGAGCTGTTGCTTCTTCCTGTGTTGTACTAATGGCTCTGACCAAATTTTTATCTCTGTATATAACATATGGACCTATTAATATATATTATCTTCCCTCAATCGCTTCTCCTCCTTTTGACTAAGATCATGTGTAATATCTTCCCTCAGAATGCCCAGTTTCAATTCAATAGATTGAAACCACAACTACATTAAGTTACAGCTTAGATGTGAGGCTATGCACAGCTACTCTGAGTTTGGATGACTTCCAAGTTTCCCTAGGAACACGTTTATATGTCATGCCTTAGGAAGGACTACTTCTGTAAAGGACTGTTATTACTTATAGACTGGTTTTAAAGTTTCTGCCAGGTACATTACTTTGTTGCAAACATTGAGAGACTTGTAATTTATTCATCAAATTCTTATAGGACATCCATAATATGCTAAGCACTATGTGGCATACTGGGGACCCACATACTGGCCAGAGCTGGTTTATGCAGATGGAGTGTCAGACGTATAGACAGTTCATAAAAATAAAAATATGGCCAGTGTTAAAATAGAATTGTAACTAACATTTTTATGTAATTCCTGAATGACAGTACCTTTTCCACATGCTGGTTGGAAAAAACAATTTTTTTTTATTGATAAATCATAGTTATATACACTCATGGGGTACAGCATGATGTTTTTGTATATGTATACAATGTGGCATGATTAAATCAAGCTAATTAACATATCAATCACCTCTCTTGCCTAACACTTTTATAGTGTGATGTTTGAAATTGACTCTCATAGCTATTTGGAATTATGTAATGCATTATTACTGATTATAGTTACCCTGATGTGCCAGAAATCTTAAAACCTATTTTGCTTGTCTATCTGACACTTTCTACCCTTTGATCAACAACTCTCCATTTTCCCCCACCCCGTACCCGCCAGCCTCTGATAGCCATTATTCTACCATCTAATTTTATTAGTTCATCTTTATCAGAATCTATATATAAGTGTGATCATGTAGCACTCGTCTTTGTATTCCTGACTTATTTCACTTTACATAATGACATACAAATTGATCAATAGTTACATTTAAAAACGCCCAGCATCACAAATCATTAGACAAATGCAAATTAAAATCACAATGAGATGTAAACGCACATAGAATGGCTTTTATCAAAAAGATGAAGGATAACAAGCGTTGGAGATTATGTGGAAAGGAGGGGCTCTTATACTTTGATAGTGGGAATGTATAATAGTACAGCCATTATAGAAAACCACATGGAGATCCCTCAAAGCACTAAAAATAGAACTACCATAGGACACTATACTCCCACTCCTGGGTACACATATATATCTAAAGGAAAAGAAATAAGTACGTTAAAGAGATATGTGTACTTTCCTGGTCATTGCAGCACAGTTCACAATAGCCAACAATGGAAACCACCTAAGTGTCTATCACTGAATGAATGGATGAAAAAATGTGGGGGTGTATATGTGTATACACACACACACATACATATACACACATATACACACAGTGGAACATCATTTAGTCTTAAAATGGGGGAAATTCTGTCATTTGTGATAACATGAATGAATATGGAGGAAATCTAATTTCCTCCATATGACTATGTTTCCAGGAGGAAATTCTCACTTCTAAGAAAAAAATGAATTAGGATAGGAAGAGTTTTGACTTTTCTGCTGTAGTCTTTACATAAGAAGCTCCTGATTAGAAAATGGAATTTGGAGAATCACATCTGCAGTACGCAGCTTGGGTGCTCTTTTATCTTCCTCTCCTTTATTGGCAGGCCTACACTTGTCTGGCCTCTGCAGAGATAAAAGCTTAATTTCATGAAGGTGCTGGAGGAAGAAGGAGTAATTGGAATCCTTCCTCTGACATAGTTAAAGCACTTTTTTGAATTCTTCTTCAACAATAATGAAAATATGCTCTGTATACACTCTGCTAATTCCCTTTCTTATTATTCTTTTGAGCAGTTATTGGATTCATAGTTCTCCATGTGTCAAGTAGTATGCATTTGTTATTAATATTATCCAAATTTCCCAAATCCTTGCTAATTTTACATGTGCTTATCTTATCATAAACTTGAGAGAAATATCCATTAATTTATGCTGATTGTGAATTTGTCTATTTCTTCTCTTACTCCTGTTAATAGTTGCTTTATATATTTGGAAGCTAGACAGATTTTGAATTGGTATGTTTTCCTCATAGATTGATTCTTTTATCATCAAGAAAACAGATATTTTTATTTTTAGTAATGTTTCTTGCTTTAAAAATTACTATGGGACTTTGGGTTTTCAGTTCTGCATGTAAGGAGGTATAAATTTGCCATGCTATCCTAACAAATAAAAGCTGAGTGAACTGAAACATTCAATAACTTTTCTTCGAAAAATAAGAGAAGGAGGTCACGGGGCAAATTGCTGCCCCTAGAATGGGAGAGACTGACAGATGAATGCAGAGAATCATGACTTAGTGGAGTAGAAACTCATCAGCTGAACTCTCCAAGGGAACTAAGACCAGGCCAGTGAAACAGAACTGTAACTGACAAAGTGCTGGGAGCTCAGAATGGACAAGTTAAAAACTCCAGAGGGACCCATTTATAGCGGACCTTTACACTTCTGCAAATCTTACCTCCAGCAGCTCAACCAGGTTCTCATGTAAATATCAAAGAAACATCCCCTTTTACTTCTGGCAGGTGGGGTGAGGGGAGGAATCATTTTAAAACACACAAAAGCATTTTATTCTTCTTGACAAAATCTGCCCTTTATAAAAATTAGTTAACTGTAGCCTTTGGAGGTTTTTATCAGAGCCACAGTGACCTGCTGGAAAAGAAATACCCAACTCCAGTCAGTTGTAGCTTTCCATAAGGGAAAGGAAATATGGAAGGTGAAAGAAAAACCAGAGAAGCATTTATGGTGTTCACAGTTCAGAAGCATGGGCTCACTAAAAGACCAAGACCTAATCACAGGCCTGTAGAATGCTTCCCCTCCCCCATATCTTGCCACCATATCACTAAAGGCCTGTTTATAATAGTTTCTTTCACCAAGTGCCTCATGACTAGCTATCAAAAAAAAAAAAAATTACAAAAAACACTCAAAAGCCTAGCATCAGAACCAGACATGGTAAGGATTTTAGAATTATCAGACCAGAAGTTTAAAATGAATATGCTCAGTGTGCTAAGAGCTTTAGAGGATAGAGTGGGCAGCGTGCAAGGACGGATGGCAATGTGAGCAGAGAGATGAAAATCCTAAGGAAGAGCCAAAAGGAAATGCTAGAGACCAAAAAACACTGTCATAGGAATGAAGAATGCCTTTTATGGTTTCACAAAGTCTGTGTAGTAGACTAGATATGAGAAAAGAATATCCGAGCTTAAGGCTGTATCAACAGAAACCTCCAAAACTGAAAAGTAAAGAAAATAAAACTGGAAAGAAGAAGAAAAAAAAAAAAGGAGCAGCATATTCCAGAACTGTAAGGCAACTACAAAAAATGTAAGTAAATATAAAGGTGCTACCAGAAAGGGAACAAAGACAGAAAGAAACAGAAGTATTTGAAATAATAATGACCAAGAATTTCTCCCAATTAATGTCAGACACCAAACCACAGACTCAGGAATCCCAGGGAACATTAAACTGGATATGCAAAAAAGCCTACACCTAACCATAGCGTATTCAAACTACAGAAAATCAAAGATACAGAAAAAATTCTGAAAGAAGCTGGGGGAAAAAATACCTTAATATAGAGGAAAAATTAATCTGACTTCTCAGTAACCATACAAGCAAGGTGTGAGTGGGTTGAAATATTTAAAGTGTTGAAAAAAAGAACTCCACTGAACTAGAAATCTGTAGTTTATGAAATTATCATTCAAAGTGAAGGTACAACAAAAACTTTCTCATACAAACAAACATTGAAGGAATTTTTTGGTAGTAGACTTATCTGACAGGGAATGTTAAAAGAAGTTCTTAAGAAAGAAGGGAAATGACATAGATCAAAAACTCAGATGTACATAAAAAAAGGAAGAACATTAGAGAAGTAAGTGAAGATAAGACTTATTTTTATTCCTAATTGCCCTAACAGATAAGTATATTCACAATAATAATAGCAATCATTTATTGAATAATGCATGCGTATGTGTGGGTATATATGCATATACATATATATTTGCATCCATATGTTTATGTTAATGTGAAATGAATGACAGCAATGATGTAACAGATGTGAGGGAAGAAGTGGGACTATTTTATTACTATATGGTAGGTATAGTGCCCTTAAGGTGTTAAAGTGTTATTTGAAAAGTGGGTTTGCCTTAGTTGCAAATGTATATTTAAAACTTTAGGGAATCTACTGAAGAAAGTAAAAAAAATGTATAATTGATATGCCAAGAAAGAAGAAAAAATTGAATCATATTAAATATTCAGCTAAAACCACAAAAGGGAGGGGGGAAAGTAGAAGACAAAAAGAGAAAGAAAGAATAGGGCAACAAGTAGAAAAAAGTAACAATATGGTAGATATTAAACCAATTATATCAGTAATGACTCAAAGTCAATGGTCTTAATGCACTCATCAAAAGACAGAGATTGTCACAGTGGATCAAAAAGTAAGACCCAAGTCTACTTTGTCTTCAAAAAACAAATGTTAAATATAAAGTAAATGGATAAAGAAAGATATGTCATAATAACATTAGTCAAAAGAAATCAAGAGTAGATATACTAATTTTAGATAGAACAGACTTCACAGTAAGAAAAGCTATCATAGATAAAAAGGAACATTACATTACAACAAAGGGTCAATTTTCCCAGAAGAAAAATGATCCTTAACATGTATGTACTTAACAACAGAGTGTCAAAATACGTGAGGCAAAAACTGACTGAATTGCAAGGAGAAATAAATGAATGCATTATTTTAGTTGGAGAGTTCAATACTCTTTTATCAGAAATGGACATCTCCAGGTGGTAGAAAATTAGTGAAGATATAATTAACTTCAACAGTATCATCAATCAATTGGATATAATTAACATTTGTAAAGTACTTCACCTAACAACAATAGCTCACATAGAATATTTTCCAAGATAGACCGCATTCTCACTTATAAAACCCAACTTACCACATTTAAATTCATAGAACTTATGTGATATCAGGCCACAATGGAGTTAAACTAGACACCAACAGAAAGGTAACGGGAAAAATCCAAAAATATTTGGAGTAGAAACAACACACTTCTAGATAAGACATAGGTCAAAGAAGAAATTTCAAGAGATATTAAAAATATTTTAATATCTAAATAAATAAAAACACAACCTATCAAAATTTGTAGACTGCAGACTAATTAGGGTTTAGAAGAAAATTCATAGTATTCAATATGTATCAGAAAAGATGAAATTTATAAAATCAACTATCTAAGCTTCCATCAAAGAAAACTAAAAAAAGAAGAGTAACTTAAGTCCAAGGTAAAGAGAAGAAAAGAAAAAATAAAAATTAGAGCATAAATCAATTAAATTGGAAAAAGGAAAATTAGTAGAGAAAAATCAGTGATATCAAACATGGTTCTTTGAAAAGATCAGTAAAACCAATAATCCACCAATCAGGTGAAGTAATTTAAGAGAATACAAATTACTAGTATTAGAAACAAAGGAGGCTAAATAACTACAGATCCCATGCACACTAAAAGGTTATTAAAGGAATATTTCAAATAACTCTTAAACTTCCTTGACTCAACAAGGAACATTTATTTAAAAAAATAGCAAACATCATACTTAATGGTGAGTAACAAAGACGCTTTCCACTAAGATCAGCAACAAGATGACGGTTTCCCCTGTACTACTACTTTTCAACAACATGCTAGAAGTCCATGGTAATGAATAAGACAAAAAAAGGAAATGAAAGGTAGACAGATTGGGAATGAAGAAATAAAACTGCCTTTGTGCAGAAACGTCACAATTTTCCATGTAGAAAATAGAAGAGCATCAACAACCAAAAGATCCCCCTGGAACTTATAAATGAGTACAGCGTGGTTGCAGAATACTCCTAAAGGACGTGAAAACTTACATTTACCCAAAACCCTGAACAGAGATGTTTATAGAAAATTTATTCATAATTACCAAAATGTGGGAGCGACCAAGACGTCCTTCAGTAAGTGAGTAGATAAACTCTGGTGCTTCAGAACAATGTAATGCTATTCATTGCTGCAAAGAAATGAGCTATCAAGCCATGAAAAGATGTTATAGAAACTTAAATGTTTATTATTCAGTGAAGGAAGCCAATCTGAAAATGCCGCACATTCTGATTCCAAGTACTATTTGACATTCTGGAAAAGGCAAAGCTATGAAGACAGTAAAAAGATACACGATTGTTAGGTGTTGAAGGGCGGGAAAGATGAATAGACAGAGTATACAGGATTTTTAGGAAAGTGAATCTTGTCTGTATCGTACTATAATGATAGAAACATGTCATTATAAATTTGTCCAAACCCATAGAATGTACAACACCAAGAGTGTACTCTAATGTCAGTTTTGGATTTTGATAATGTGTCAATAAGGGTTCATTCATTGTAAGAAATGTACCACCCTGCTGGGGGATGCTGAATGGGGGAAGAAGCATGTGTGGGCACAGGAGTCATATGAGAAATCTCTGTACACATCTTCCTCTCAATTTTGCTGAGAACCTAATAACTGCTCTTAAAACATAAAGCCTTAAAATTAAGAAATCACTATGTCTAATATTAATAATATGTCAAATTTCTTTTATTTTTTTTTTATTAAATGATAGCTCTATACATTAATGCAAACAGAGGGTACAGTGTAGTGTTTTCACATACATTTTGAAACACTTTCATCTTTTTTGAACTCTTTCAAACTTTCTATATCCTTATATTTATGGCATATATCTTTTTTATAGAATATGATTTTTATTTTTATTTAATTTTTTATTAAATCATAGCTATGTAAATTAATGCAATCATGGGGTATATCCTGCTGGTTTTATATACAATTTGAAATATTTTCATCAAACTGGTTAACATAGCCTTCACAGCATTTTCTTGTTATTGTATTAATACATTTATATTCTACACTTAGTAAATTTCACATGTACCCTTGTAAGATACACCATAGGTGTGATCCCACCAATTACCCTCCCTCCACCCATCCTCCCTTCTTCTTGGACTATAGTTGGGTTATAGCTTTCATAAGAAAGCTATAAATTAGTTTTATAGTAGGGCTGAGTACATTGGATACTTTTTCTTCCATTCTTGAGATACTTTGCTAAGAAGAACATGTTACAGCTCCATCCATATAAACATGAAAGAGGTAAAGTCTCCATCTTTGTTAAGGGTACATAATATTCCATGGTGTACATATACCACAATTTATTAATTCATTCGTGGGTCAATGGGCAATTGGGCTTCTTCCATGACTTAGCAATTATGAATTGGGCTGCAATAAACATTCTGGTACAAATATCTTAGTTATAGTGTGATTTTTGGTCTTCTGGATATACACCTAGTAGAGGAATTGTAGGATTGAATGGCAGGTCTATTTTTAAATCCCTAAGTGTTCTCCAAACATCTTTCCAAAAGGGATGCATTAGTTTGCATTCCCACCAGCAGTGTAGAAGTATTACCTTTTCTCCACATCAATGCCAACACTTCTGGTTTGGGGATTTTGTGATGTGGGCTAATCTTACTGGAGTTAGATGATATGTCAGAGTAGTTTTGATTTGCATTTCTCTGATGGTTAAGGATGATGAGCATTTTTTCGTATGTCTGTAGGCCGTGAGCCTGTCTTCTTATCTTTTTTTGTTTTTGTTTGTTTTGTGTTTTTGAGATAGTCTCACTCTGTCACCCTGGGTAGAGTGCTGTGGTATCATAGCTTGCAGCTACCTCAGACTCCTGGGTTTGAGTGATCCCCTTGCCTCAGCCTTCTGAGTAGCTGGGACTACAGATACCAGCTGCAATGTTAGGCTAATTTTTCCTATTTTTAGTAGAGATGGGGGTCTTACTCTTGTTCAGGCTGGTCTGGAACTCCTGAGCTCAAGCAGTCTACTTGCCTTGGCCTCCTAGAGGGCTAAGATTACAGGTGTGAGCCATTGTGCCTAGCCTAAGGTATATATCTTTTAGGAACCTTATGCTTAGTTTATCCTTATTCAAAGATATTACTCTTTGTTCTTTTAATTGAAATATTTAGGTAATTTACTTTTAAAGTAACTATTAATATATTTTCACTTATACTTACCATTTCATTATTTGGTTTCTACTTAACTCATCTTTTTTAGCCTCTATGTGCAGTAACATTTTGTATTATTTCATTTTGTTATTTTATTTGCTATATGTTCTCTCATGACATATTCTGTCCTTACATGAGGGAATTCAACTCCATTTATCCCAACCAACCTTATTGAACTGTTATTGTCATGTATTTTAGTTTTGCATATGCTTTATATTACATGAATCATATTATTTTCTTATATATACTCATTATTATTTGGGGTAATACACATATTTACTATTTTAGTTGTTTCTCATTCCTTCCAGATTTTCAATCTCCCATCATCTTCCTTCTTGAATGACTCTAGTAATTCTTTTGATATAGGACTGCACATGGCCAGTTCTTTCAGTTTTTGTTTTTTAAAAAGACATCCTTACATTTCACCTTTATTTTTTAAGGATTTTTTTTCAATGAGTATAGAATTCTAGTATTTTGTTCAGTATAAATACATCATTTTGATTTTTTCTGGTTCCTATCTTTTTTTCTTATGTAGTCAACTATCAGTAGAGCTAGTATTCTCAGTCATTTGAAATATCTGTCTGTCTATCTGTCTATCAATCAATCAATCATCCATCATCTCGGCTTCAAAGATTATTCTCTTTGTCAGTTTTGGGAAATCCTTGATCAGTCTACCTTTAAATACTACTTCCCCCCCCCCTTTTTTTTTACACACTCTAATTCTGTTGCCTAGGCTAGAGTGTTATGGCATCAGCCTAGCTCACAACAACCTCAAACTCCTGGGTTCAAGCTATCCTCCTGCCTCAGCCTCCTGAGTAGCTGTGACTATAGGTGCTCCTCACAACACCTAGCTAATTTTTCTCTTTTTAGTAGAGTTGGGGTCTTGCTCTTGCTCAGGCTGGTCCTGTACTCCTGAGCTCCAGCAATCCATCTGTATTGGCCTCCCAGAATTCTAGGATTATAGATGTGAGCCACTGTGTCCCGCCTGTTTTTTCTCACTCTCAATCTCTCTCTCTCATGTTAAACCCTTTCAGTGTGTCCCACATGTCTCATAGGTTCTTTTCTAAACCTTAAATTTCCTTTCTCTTTCTCTCTCTTCCTGTGTGTCCCACTTCAGATTTTTTTCTCATCTATCTTCCATTTCAATATTTTTCTCCTTAATTGTATTAACTTCACTATTTAACACATACTATTCTTAAATTCCAATTATTTTATATTTGAATTTTAAAATTTCCATTTAATTTTTTTATAGTTTCCAATTTCCTGCTTAAATTCTCTTTCTTGTCAGTCATCTGATTTTTTTTTTTTTTTTTAACATTTCAAGCATAGTGACTTTAAAGTCTGTGATGCATAACTTCTATCCCTGGATCTGTTATGACTCTGCTTCTATAATATACACATTTTAAAATCTTATCTCTTCATATGCCTTATAATTTTTTTATTGCTCATAAGGCATTGTGTATAATATTACTTTGCTCCAGAGGGTTTTGACTTTTAATTTTTATAAGCAATTTGGGTAAGAAAAAAATCTCCTCAATTTAGTTTGAGATGACATTGATCTGTTCACTTATTACTAAATCAGAGACCTTCTTGTGTCCTAGTAACTGGAAGTGGAAATGTGACTCTTTATATTCCAATCTCAATTAGAACTGAACTGAGAGAAAGAGCTATGATTTCTTATCACCCCTAAACAGCCAGCACAGGATACAGGAACCAGGAGAAACTTTAGAAATAGACAAAAAAAAATTGGCGGTGAAAACACATAAAGTTTAAAGATTTCAGGTCTCTTATGTTCTATAGCAGTTTGTAATACACCTGGAGTCTGTAGCTAAGTAGCTATTTGATTATAGGTGCAAAGCTGTTTTATAACTTTCTGTTGTTTCATAAGCCTTAGTAAGTATAAAGGTTTTTTTTAGAGGGGGGTATGCCTGTAATTAATTTAATCAGATAAAACTCCAGTCAGTCAAAATTTTCCTCGAAATAAGCATTAGGTATTGGTGGGTACGAGACTTGTCATTTTTTTTTTTTTTTTACAGTCAAAAATACAGACAGCTGAAGTATGCATAGGATAGTAAGAATATGATTCTACCCTTTACATTTTAAATAATAAGTCTTAGTAAATACTACCAGATTATTTGCTCCAAATTCTGGTTCTCTCTCTCTCTCTAAAATATATATATTTTAATTGAAATATTTATGTAACATATATATATATATAACACACTCACATACATATATATATATACATATATATATGAGTGTATATATGTATGTATATTGTCTACTTTCCATGTAGGGCCCATTTCAAAAGCCCACTTTCATTAAGAACCGTTGTTCCAATTATCCCTAGGACATGAAATCCTGTCATTCAATTTTATCAACTCTGAATCCTGATTCTACCAGCTCTTGTTTTGATACAAATGAGGTGTCTATATTACTATCTTGATAAATTCTTCTCTTGCCTTCTAGACTTTGTCTCAATGATCCTACTTACTCACATTGGCAGAAGAATGTAATTTTCCCCAACTAAAAAGTAAATCCATATAGGGTCATTGATTTATTTGTGCACACGAGAGTGGCTATGGCATTATGTAAAAATTACAGCTTGTACAACACCAGCATCATTGTACCCTATTTTGTGCTAAGTTCTCTACTGCATGATAAGAGGATATCAAAATGTCCAAGTCATAATTCTTACCTTTAAAATATTTACAGTCTAGTGAGGAAGAAAGATGTATTTACAACTAATTACAAAGACTAGCTCAAAGAAGCATCTGCCCTGCTCTGATATCCTAGAGTTAGTGTGACACATAACTCTACTGCCTTTTGTGATGTTGCTGAACATTTAATGAATGTTTCTTTGTCTCTTTGTGAACTCACAGCATTTAGGATCCATGACTTTTTCTTCTTCACCATGTTAGTTCTAACTATGGCATATGATAGGAATACAACAAGGATATATTTATTAATTCAGTGATTAAAATAAACATCAATAGTTTGGAAGGAGTTACTTTATACAGAGACTTCTTTTGTAGTGGTGTGGTGTTAGTGTAAGCAACATGAAATTTGTTTGCAGTTAACTTATTTTAACTCAGCTCCACTGTATATTGTTCTCAATGTGTCTCTCAAGCTCTTCAGCTTCAGGATGAACTATGGTTTCCTTGCTCATTGATTACTAATAAATTTTGAGTGAAATAGATTTGTCAGAATTTTTTGAGCTAGAGAAGCACCCTGCAAGTGTTATTGATTATTTCAAATAGAGGACATAATAATGTTAGGAAGACTTAAATACAGAACTGAATTCTCTGTCACTTTTTAGCTAAGTGCCTGAGTAATATCTTCTGTGAAACTCATTTGTCTCAGCCAGAAAATGAGAGCTCATTGCCCTGTTGTGAGAATTATTGTGAACAAAGCACTTAGATCATAAGAACTCAATACATGCTGTCCGTAAATACTGCATTTGACTTTATGGAAAGTACTAACCCTTTGAGGTAGCCATAAGACTCATTCCATTGTAACAAATACAAAAATAAGTGTGACTTTATGGAAATTGTGCCCTGTGAGTAAACTTATTTGATACCACAATTAAAGCAAAATAAGTGAGCTACCTTTCTGGGAGATAATGAGCCTCTTTTCCTGGAATGTTTCATGGTCAAAGTGATGACTCTTTAGAGAGATGCTGAGTGCAGGTTGAACTAGATTGCTTTGAAAGTCTCTTCCATTTGAGTTGTTCTCAGTCTGAAAATTCAAAAGCTCATCATTCACTCATTCAGCAAGTAAAAATCTGTTCTAGAAACTCTTTACAAAAATACTTAACCTTATAGAAATTATTTATACTGGAGGAAAATAGACAATAAACAAATAAATGAATCCATATTTAATATTCCAGATGATAATATGTGCAGATATAAGACCTAACATTTTTAGTTGGAGCTGGGTTGGGAACTTAATTTGGAGCAGTACTCAGTTTCAAACCTCAATAGCAGGAAGGCAAAGAGTTTTAATCTCATGGACCCCTATATCCCAAATGCTTCATTTTCCTATAGAATTTGATTTCATATCATGTAGATGGATCTTGGGCCAGTCAATGAACTGATTAACAGTTGATAAGTTTCATCAGGGATGAGATGATTTTTATCACTGAGGTTCAATATCCTCTATCAAAGCATCCAGGTGATATTGTGATATTTTCCCCCTCTGATTAATCAGAAAGACTAAATCCAGGAGGAGGGTTAAACAGGTCAGAGAGATGGCAAAAAATATTTGCATTCTAGAGCATATGATCATGTCTATTTATAGAGACCACCAAGTACATAGGGAAACATAGGCTCCTATATGCATAGATAAGATTTTAAAAGATCCTAAAAAGTGAACTGAACTATTCAATCCACTGAGAGAAGATTAGTAATAAGTGTCTGTTACTAGATAATATTAGTTTCTTTATTTCTATCAGAAAGTCTTAAAATAACTTGGAATAGCAATGCCAACACATTTTGGCCCGTTTCAAAGATCAGATTAGACTGTTTAAGTGAAAACACAAAAAGTATTTATAGTTTTAACCTCTTACTCCAAAGTGATTTTTCATCCATAACCCAAGTTATTCAGGCACAAACAAACCTAAGAGTTAACAAAATAGGTCTTGGGAGTTCAGGTGGAAGTCAGAGGTCCTAGGCTTGATTATGACAGATTTTTATAAGGGATGTTTAAACTCTTGCTGTTGGGAGCTCTCTTAAACTACATTGGGCATATCCCCTTGTTTCTTCATACACAAATGTGCCAGTCAATGGCATGAGGTCTGTGGCTCCCACTCTAGGAGAGACAGGAAAAATTCAGCAATAGTTATAATAAGAGATGGAACATGAAATGCACCATTAAAAAGTTATGGAGTATTATGGGAGTTCACAGAAGGAATATGTAACATTAATTTTCTTGTCAGAGGATCCCAGTGGCTTTGTGTGCAGCTGTACTTGGCTCAGCTGGTGTGAGCAGGGGTGGGGGTCAGGGTAGAGCAGAATCTCTGTTGTCTATTGTTCCAGACAATGGACCCAGAACATTGCAAATATTGTCCTTGTCCTTTTGAGCATATGCATGTGAGGTGAGGCTTCATCCCTGAGATACATTTTGGGATACAGGGTTTGGTGCCAGGGAAGACCCAGGCAAACTGGGTGAGTTGGTCATCCTACCTGGGAAGGATGTGCCCTGTGATGAGGCCGTTCTGTGCACCTGAACAGTTTGTGAAGGTGCTCACAGCTAGAAGCTGTTTGCCAATGCTCTCCTTTACCTGAGCATCAGGTCTTTCCCAGAATGGGATCTGGGAATGGTGCTTCTTTATGGCTATCACTTTTACCTTTGCCATAGATATCATACCCTTTTGTTGATTAAGAAATTAGACTCAATAAATTTCAGTGCGTTGCATAAAGATTAGAGTTCTGTAACATTAAATACTGAGCCTGTGTGCACTATCTGTGTAGGTCATTCTTACTCTCTGCCTTCAGTTTCTATATTGTAATTGACTCTGAAATTTTTTAAAGGGTCAGTGGGCTCATTTTCAGGGCTAGTGTCAAGGAGCAATAGGAGGCGGCAGGAATATTTTTCTTTGTTTAGCTTGAGAAAGGTAAATACTGGAGAAGCAAATAGGTAGTGAAAACTCTAAAGAGGGATGAGGTATATTACTGTCCAAGGAGCTTCTGGCAGGATGGGGTTTGAGCTCTGGGCCTTGCCTCAGAGCATTGGTGGTCCTGAGGGCATGTCTATTTTTAGGTGAGGTGGCTCCATAGGTAGCATTCCTCTCTGGTCTTTTTATCTTGTGTTTTATAAACTGGCACTGAGCACAAGCTGAACACTGTGGTGGTCTTCATAAGAAGATTTTCCCCTTTCCTGGAGACAGAAAGGTGAAAGAGGGGCTGTTAATGGCAAGAAAGGAAGTGGTTGAAATGGGTTCCATGATTTCTTGGCCTCTTTAAGCCTGAAGATAACTAGTTAAATAATGTGATGCACAGACTCTGGCCACTATTTTAATGAGCTCTGGTAAGCTGGCACAGAAAATTAATGATAATAAATTAATTCCAGAGAATTCCATTTTATGTGCTCAATTATTAATGGCATTACAGTGTTATTAATGGTGTCAATTATTAATGGCATGAATAATTAAGAGATCACATCCATGTTATGATATACAAAGGGATGTAGTGTTGAGTAAATTGCTCAGAATAAATAAATAAACATATCAGGGTTTATAATGTTCATTCTTCAACACGTTTCCTGGAAAACATGGGTACATCTGTCATCAGATGTCTCTGTTACAGAACTTCTGCCTAAGTCTTATGACAGTAACAAGAAAGAAGTTAAGTATGACAGGCCGTATTTCTTCCTCATTTCTAATTTTCTAGGCTGTCTTAACCCGTGTATGGGGGAGACTCTGCCTGAAATTGGAAACTAGGTTTGAGATCATAGAGGGCTGTGTGAATTTAGAAATCCAGAAGCACTGATCAGGAAACCTAAGCTGAGTAGTTAGTGTTGAGTTTAATTCCAAAGACAGCAGTGGCCCCAAGTAGCCACTGCCTTACCCAGTGCACCCAGATTGGGATTATGCAAAGTAAAAATCTGGGAGGAAAGTACAGTCTAGTTTCAAGTGAAGCAGTTTATTAGCTGTGTGAATGAGTATCCTGGGCCTTAGTTTTCTCTATTTGTATAACAGGGATAATATTTATTTTGAAGGTTATTTGATAAAAGGAGAGTGTGGGATGTAATAAGTTCTCAACAAATAATTTCTATTATTCTTATTGCTGTTTGGATTATTGTAAAGATCTTACAACCCAACTTGCCCACTTTATTAGGTGGAAACACTGGAGGCTGGAGGACAGCTGTGATTTGTCACTCGGTTTATCTGCAGGATATCTCCCCCTAACTCTCCAGCTAGTCCGTCTCCTCCAATCTGCTCTCTTTTCCAGGAACCAACATGTGTACAGGTCTTCAGTGCCTGATCAGGTGTCATCAATAGGGTGACTCAGCAGAAGATGGGAATAGGAATGTAAATGAGGTCAGGTTATTTATTTTCTTGGCTCCTTCCCTGAGAGGTTTCTGGCAGTTTTCTGTGTGTCTCTACAGAAGCTCAAAGGCACTCTCAAAGTGGCTAATTCTACATGATTTTCTTTTTTAGGAATCCTGAAACTGCCCCAACTCCTGGCTCCTTCCAGCGTATAGATAGTAACAAGTTTGGTGCTAATAGCTCTGGATTATTGCATTATCCCTTTATAAAGCGTGATTAATAAATTTTTCTGCTTCAAGTGTGATTGACAAATACAGTAATCAGTAGAGATGACACTGAAGTCCAAGACTCCTGGTTATTGGTTACCATCTTTTCTCACCTGCACTTTACTTTTATTTATGTTTTCATTAAATTATCTACAAAGAACAAGGCCCTGGAAGCATCATGTGGTAGTCTAACAATGTACAGAATAGCTGTTTCTGTGTAAAGAATCAGATGGCAAACGTTTGACGCCTTGTCTTTGTTGCAGCTACTCAATGCTGCCATTACAATGCAGAAGTGATATTAGACAGTATGTCACCAAATGAGTGTGGCTGTGTAATGACAAAACTCTGCTTTCTTACACCTGGCTGCTTGCAGAATTTTCTCCTTCATATTAACTTTGGTGAAGTTAATTACAATGTGTTTAGAAGATGGTTTATTTGGTTTGAGTTGTGCTGGGGTTCTGAAACTGTCTGCTATCTGAATTTCAGTATTTCTTGCCATGCTTTGGAAGTTCTTCTCAATTATCTCTTGGAGTAGGATATATGTGCCTTTCAGAACATCCTCTTCTCCTTCAGGGTTTCCTTTGAGGTGAATGTTTGCTCTTTTGGAATGGTCCCACAATTCTCTCAGGGAATGTTCCATTTTTGCTCTCCACTTCTCTTCCTCTTTGAGTGTTTGGGAGCATTCAAAAGCTTTGTCTTCAATGTCAGAGATCATTTCTTCTGCCTGGTCCATTCTGTTCCTGAGGGAGATTCTACTGTATTTCTCAGATCTTTGAGGGTTGCAAGTTCTTGCCTTAACGTGTCAAAATCTTTGGTGATTTTGTGTTTGAATTCATTGAATTCTTGAGAAAACATTTGAATTGCTCCTTGAATTTCTAATTCCGTCTTTACATCCATTTTGATAATCTTACTTGCAATCCAAATTCTGAATTTGATTTCTGATATCTTAGCCATTTGTTTATGAATGGGATCTTCTATTGTGTCTCCTTTGTCATTCCTTGGAGGAGTTGATCTACTCTGATTATTCATGTTGCCAGAGTTTTTCTGCTGATTCTGCCCCATGATTATTTTTCACCATTTGGTTAGAGAAGCTGGGAAGGTGAAATTGAACCGAGGGCTCCCAGAGTTGTAATTAACCAGCCCTTTACCAAAGAACTGGGACTGGTGATTGTGGCTTTTCCCTTAGAGCTTTACAAAGGTCCTATTCAGAACTATAGCCTGAAACTCTGGGGACCTGCTTGGTGTGGTGGGACTATATGGTGCTGACCAGTATTCAGCTAGTCTCTGCCCATTCCTAGTGAATCAGTGGCTTTGGGCTGAAATCTCAGCTGTGGAGATATATAAGCAACTAAGACACTCCCAGCCCCCACAGGTGACAACTGGAAGGGGAGAATCCCATATTCCCACAACAACACAACCAAGGTACAACCTTGGTGGGTCCCTGGGTGATCAGCCCAGGTCAAGAGTTCCAAACCAATTGTCCTGGTCAACACAAACACCAACCAGGTGGGAGTGTTGAAAAAGTCTTCAGCATCTAGGCAGTGGGTTCCACTGGCATCTCAATTTGACCCCAGTGAGAGGGACCATGGAGCTGTCACCACTGTCAGGGGTGGTGCTGCCACTGTTGGGGGTGGTGCTGCATCTGGGGTACTGCTGTGTGCAGGTCACAGGAGCTAGCTGGGAGCTGGAGGGGGTTTCCATCCCCACAAGGGTTACAGGAGCAAGGCAGGGAACAAGAGGGCAGAGGTGCTGACCCCTGGCCTCAGGCTGCAGGAGTCTGGCGGGAATATAGAGGATAGAGTGGCTGGTTTTGGGGGCCTAAGGGATCATGGGAGCTGGGCAGGAGTTGCAGCCATGGGTCGTGGGTTTTAGGAGCTGGGTGGGGAGCTGAAGGGTGGAGTTGCTAGCTGTGAACCATGGGTTGCAGGAGTCAGTTGAGGAGCTGGAGGGCAGCTTCACTGGTCCATGGCCACGCAGGTCATAAGGGCTGGGTGGGAGTTGCTGGCCATGGCGCGAGTGTCTCAGGAGCCAGAGGGTAGAGTTGCTGGCCATGCAGTTCACAGGAACCAGGCGGGAGTCACCAGCCACAGGCTGCAGTTCACAGGAGCTGGGTGGAATTGCGTCTGCAACCCCCAGGTGCAGGAGCCCAGCAAGGAGCCGAACAGCCCACTGAGGGCAGCCAGGCCAGGGAGCCCATGGGCTGCTGTCCCCAGTGGTTGGTAGCATGGGTCCCAAGTCTCTCTCCCCTTGTTACTCTCTACCTTATTAAAGTTATAGTTTCAGCACAACTGCCCCACAGCTCATGAGGTACCCAACCCTAACAAAAATCTATGAAATGCTCTGGATTTTGCAAGGGGTAGTCTTCCAGACTGCCAGGAGAGGGTAGAAGGGTGGATTGGGAGTTCAGGAAGGTGGGGAGAATATTAGATGAAAATTTGGCCCAGGCAATACACTGCCTGGGCTGCGGTAGGATCTCTCCATGGGGGGAGTCCCAGCCCTCAGTTGTTCTTTCCCCTTTGGTGAAACAAAAGGTCCTCTGTTCTGTACTCACCTCAAGCCACTCTCCTGGGGGTGGGGGAAGAGGAAGGATTCCCGTCCTCTTTGGGATGGGTTTTGTACCTGACATTTATTTCCTTGGAGTGCCAGCTTGTTGCAGCAGGGGTGATGCAAACCTATTGATCCTCTTTCTCAGCTCAGCTCCCAATATTCCACTTTATTGAGTTATTTCTGGTCATTATTTCTCCCTCTGGACAGGAGCCTCTGCTGAAATCTGGCTTCAGTCAGCCATCTTGCCTCTGTTCCTCTTCTTGGGTTTTTATGGAGGCTTCATTACACAGGCAGGCTTGATTGACAACTGTGTAGAAACATGATATAATTGGACAGAAAGCTCATAAGCTAAATGCAGCGAGATCTGTCTTGAGACTTTTATTAGGCTTTTTGTTGAGTTTTCCTTCCTCTAGGTTATAGGGCAGGATCCTCTCTGGAATAAGGATCTTTTGACCCATAATCAGATTAGAGTCTTACCTTGAGCAGGTGAAAGGAGGGTAGAGGGTCAGAGAGAGAGAGAGAAAGAGAGAGAGAGATTCTAAAGTGCCCTTACATTATAACAAAAGATTGTAACAAGGCTACAGGAGTTATAAGCAAGGAACCATGTATAAAAAAAATATATGTATTTAATATCATATAATATTACAATTTCCAAAATGAGACACTCACTTAGTAGATCCTTAAAAGTCTTTAGATTTGATTTGAATGCAGTATTATATAGAAACCATAACATTTTCTTCCTAAGACACTGTCAAGAAAAATAAAAAGTGATGAGGAAGACGACTGATTACTTACTTTTTTCAAAATAACAACAAAAACACAATTGAGGTACTTAGTTGAATCACTAAATGAACTTTCAGGGCACATTAGGAGGTAATAATTTTAATTACACTATTTAAAAAATGGAAAATACTTTTTATGATAGTAATAAATGCTCATTGTATAACATTTGGGGAAAAGAAAGAAAAAACTATAGAAAATGAAATAATAATTACTCAAAACTCTAAATTCATAGGTAGTATATTTAACATTAATGATGTCTATTTTTACAAAATGTTTTTGTGAATCTAGATAAATGCAGAGAGAGACCAGAAAAGAAGGTTAGGAGAGGGGTCTAGCTGTGGGATGTGAAAAGAAATTAATGAGGGCAGCATGAAAGCTCAGTTGTACGGAGTTGCAGGAGTTGTGCCATCACTCTTTATTCCTGCCCTGGGATAGGAGGCATGTGCTTGTCTTTTACCTAAAGCTGAATGGTAAAAGCTTCCAGAGAGGCACTCAAAATGTGGACACATGGAACTGGGATCTGGCACATGTTGGCCTGAGGACCTTAATGTGGCTGTGGCTCCATGCATCAGAGTACAGCTGTCCTTGGGACTACCAGGGGATTGTAGATGCAGGGAGGGGGTCTGGGCTGTTGACACAGTCTCCACCCAGCAGGACTGTTTGAAGGGCTGACACATGGAGAGGTGGCCATCAGACGCTCAGGGCTGAGGCTTGGAGGTGAAAGAGGGTGAAAGACAGGGCCCAGTAGTTAGAGCTTCAGGTGGAGGCTCCTTAGAACTTCTAATGAACTTATGGAAGCTCCTCAGGGAGACATCATTCTTATTGGGAAGCTAATACTTTGGGGACCCTAAAGGCAGCCTCATAAAGAATAACTGTAGAAGAAAAAGGGTCAGAAGGGAGAGAAGAAACAGACCATGTGTCTCTCCCTCATTGCAACCTCCTAAGCATGAAGCAGGACCCTGAATGGAATTTTATTTTATTTTATTTTTTATTATTAGTTTTTGAGACAGAGTCACCCTCTGTTGCCTAGGCTAGCGTGCATGGCATTAGCCTAGCTCACAGCAACTCAAACTCTTGGGTTCAAGTGATCCTCCTGCCACCTGAGTAGCTGGGGCTATAGGTATTCATCCCTTTGCCCAGCTAATTTTTCGATTTTTAGTAGAGATGGGATTTCACTCTTGCTCAAGCAATTCTCCCACCTCTGCCTGCCAGAGTGCTAGGATTACAGGTGTGAGCCACAGTTCCTGGCCCTAAATTGGTATTTTAAATTGGACATTTTACATAAGGAACATTTTAAGTTCCACTAGTGAGTGATGTTATATACTACTTTAATTGTTGAATTAAATTATTGGACTGGATATTTTAATTATTAAAATGAGACTATTTTCATACCTGATGGTGTCTAGAGGATGTACATATACATACGCTGAGATGACCTGGAAACGTTAGAAGTCCTGCCCCAAGAAGTCCATTGCATAGATTTAAAGGAATGGCTGGCAGAAGAAAGCTGCTTACATACCCCGGAGTCCATTGTAAGCAACAAAACATGCTTACATAGAGTTGATATAATGTAGCTTTACACAATTTTGAATCTTGCTTTATTATTATTTAAGATTATAACATGACTATTTCCCCATACTCAAGAAGAATTTCATAACTATTTCATGGCTGTATAATGATCCAATCAAAGAATGTGCTTGCCCAGTGACTGGGTGTTTGGCTCCTTTCCAATAATTCACGCTTATGTTCAGAGTTATTGCATACACAACCACATAAACCAACCGGAACAAGTGAAGTTGAGCTCTATTTTTTTTTTTTTTTCATAAAGCATTGGTTTAAATGAATATCACTGCTCGCTGGGGGAAATAGAACTAAAATTTTGATTTACAAGAAACTTTACTTCTTTCAAACAAGGGGTTGATTGTCCCACTTGATTAAACCTCTTCAAAATGATTCCAGCAGGCAGTGGGAAGAAGCTCTGGCCTGCCCAGAGCAGGCAGGGCTCTCAGCCCTCCACTGAGCTTTGCTACAAGATCCCACAGAGGATATTAGAGATGCTGTAGATTTAACAACAGACAAAAAGTCCTGAATTGTTTTGATTTCAGGATATATAGCACATATGACCTAGGAAAATCCCTTTCCCCACAGTTATTGACTATATCCAATATCATCAATCCCCAGGACTGGCATTATTTCACCAGGGCTTTAAAATAAGCCTGACTAGTGAATGAGACAAATTCATCTCCCCATTCAGCAGATGAGGAAACCAAGGCTCAGAGCTTTTCCAAATTCACTCTTACTGGTGGGTAGCAATGCTAAAGACCAAAAACTAGTTCTTCTCTCTCCTAACGCATATATATATACATGCCTGCATCTATGCGTGTGTATATATGTATATAAATATATAATCAACACTGTGCCATGATCTGAGATGTACATATATAGATGTAAAATCTTGACAGTACTTGCAATAATACAGGGCTGGAGTGGTTTGCTTGTATAATGAAGGCCCCGGAATGTATGGGGTCTGATTTCACTGGTGTGGTTTATGTTCTACAATTCTTCAAATTCTTGAATTTTAAGCCAGAGCCCAGCATTCAGCAATTAAGAAAACCCAGTGAAGTATGGCCTCGGAGGGGGAGCAAGCTCTATTCAAAGTGCTTTGTAGAATATACAGCATTTCCTTCCCTGATGAATACAGTGATCTAATCGTTCCATTATTCAAACATGGGGTGAATAATAATAAGGCACTGGCTGGAACGATTAAAGAGGAAAAAATACTTGGAGAGTTTTCTAAGTCTTTACATTTAAACTCATTCGACCTCTTCTCTTGGAGAAAACATTCCCAGGACTTTCATGCTGCATGCTGTTTTGTTTTCTGTTCGGGTCAGAGTTGCTGAGAAATCCTAGCTGTCTCCAATGTAAGAGGCAATGGGTTACAGAATCATCAAAGGTAGACAAGAGGAATAACTGCAGAGCTATTGCCTTCCTCCTGTGGGGACAAATGCTGGATTCCACCTTGTAATGTGTTCCTTGTGTAGCTGCATCTGATTTCACTGGTGGGTGTAACCAGAGACCTTTGCCCTCACATTCATTGTAAGCTGCTGTGAACAACAAAGGCCCCTCAACGACTGACAAGGAGTTCTTCTGGAATGAGTGTAATATAAAACCCATCACAGAATTTTATTAGAACCAGGAAAGGTGACAGAACTATTGGTCATGACTCCAAAGAAGCTGCAGAAAACCCACACACTTTGAGGACTGGTGGAAAGCTATTGCTCCAGCCAGAAGCTCACAATGGTTTTGTTGTTGTTGTTTTTTCCCTCTTTGAGGGCAGAAGTAGCAATGCTATTGACTTTGGGCCACTTATTTTGCTTTTTCTTTTTAGGCTTTTCTGGAAAATTGGATAATAAATCTGTCTAAGAACAGAGAATATCTTCTGTAAGCTTAAATTTGACACACTCTGAATATAACTCAAGAGACTTTTGGGTACTCAGTAGAATTCAGCCTTAGCTTAGCTGATTTACTTCTTGGTAATATCCACTTTTTTTTTTAAAGGGAGAAAATAGTCTCTTAATAATTAATGAGAAAATCTACAGATTGAGGATCACAAATCTAGCTTTTATTGGGATGTTACCCCAGGAAAAATCTTAACTTCTCTGAGCTTCACTGTGTTCTGAGATAGCAATCTGGTGACTTGGGGCTCATCACTTGTATTTCACAGATAAGAAAATAAATGTTACTGAGAGAAATTCCGTACTTTGCACAAATAGTTGAGTGAGAAGGTGTGGAGTTGGACTCTGAAACCTCCTCAGCAAGACTCAGTGACCTGGCTGCATCTACGCCAGAATGTTTTCTTCCCTAGAAAATCCTTTCTCTCATCCCTATCCATGGTCATTCATCTATTCTTCTTTCTTCAGCCATGGACTTTGTGAAATTTTGGAACACCATATAAACACAAACCTTTTTTAAATATAAGGACAACTTGGTTTAGGTCTGTACCCTGATGTGCTTTTAACCACCTCTCTTGTATTTCCTGATCTGGTCTGGCATCACATATGCACCATGAACCATTGGAAGGAGGACTTTTTTGATGTTTAGAATATGTAAGCATTCATATTACTGTTTCCAGAAACACACCACTTTCTGGTTTACCTCAAATAATACACCAGTGGAGGATTGGAAAGTTTTTTATGACAACATGGATGATGCTGTGATATAGTTTCTATACTATGTAGATGTTAGATCAGCTAGATTTTGAACTCAAAGAGGTCAGAAACTGAGCTTTCTAACTTTGTATGTGAATTTCATGGAGTACATGAACTGATTATGGGACTCTTTTCCCAGACCCAATCAAACAGAAATTCATGTGGGATATATAAAACCACCTCACAGACTTATACTCACACTTTTAAAAGCATATATTGTATTTAATGAACTCCTCCGCGCAAGCCAATGTAATAGGCAGAGAACCATACACATGAGGTCTCTGCCCTCATGAAGATTTCTGGCTATTTGCATAGACATAATCATAGTAGTAAGTGTGAAAATACTGAGTTTGCTGAAGGAGGAAAATAGGTGTTTTGTGGCATGTTTTCAATTAGTGTGGGCAGAGTTTGCTAGGAAGGCTTTCTGGAGAGTGTTGTAACATTCAAGCTGAAATGTGAAAAATGGTCAGGAGTTAATTAGATTAACTGGGGATGGGGAGAAGTTCATTCTAAGCAGAAGGAATCAACACATGAAAACCTCAAAGATGGGACAATACGTGGCACCTTCATGAAGCCAATGGGAGTTCAGAATGGGCCAAACGCTAGTGAGGAGTTTGCGGTGGGTTATGAAGGGATACTGAAATGATGGGCCAAGAATTTGGTCACACCAAAGGCCAGTGAAAGGAATTAATGCACTTTCAACTTTGAACTAACAAAATCCAACTTTCACTTTGAAAAGGAATGTTTACACTTCTACATGAAGCTTTGAATTTGATGAATGCAGGGATGGATTTGAAAAACCTAATAAGGACTCACGTATAATAGAACCACACATGCTGGTGGCTTTAACTAGGATAGAGTCTATGACAAAAAAGGACAGAGTCAAATGAATGAATGTGAAAAGTATTTAGGGAGCATAATCTATCAGCTATTGGTGATTTGTTCCATATGTGGGGGGGGGATTAAAAAAAGTGATTCAAGATTAAGTTGAGGTTTTTAATTTTAATAACTGTTGGATGGTAGTAACATTTACCAATATGGGAAACCCAGGGGAAAGTGCACATTTTGGGTGGGCGGCCATAACTATACCACCTGACATATACTGAGCATTTACTGCAGACCAGTAGTTCTCAACCTGTGGGTTGTGACCCATAGGAACTGTATTAAAGGGTTGCGGCATTAGGAAGGTTGAGAACCACTGCTACAGACTAACGACTGCTACTGTTCTAAGCAGCCCTGCCTAATTTTCTAATGACTCTGAAGGAGAAATAGTTGTAAATAGTTTATATCCTTCCCATATTCACATAGTTGGTACCTGAAAAGACTGGAATTTCAGTACAGGTGTTCTAATCCCAGAGACCTTACATTTACTTATTACCCTATTTGAAGGTTTATGTAACACTGCTCAATAGAAAGTGAAATATATGGGTCTAGAGCCAGAAGCAAAGTCTAAGCAAGAAACCAACAATGGGCTGTCACTGTACTCATCATAATAGCCTATAAATTCTCACAGTTTAACACAATCAATGATTGCTTCTTACACAAAGCCCAGTGTGGATGTCCCTTTCTGGTGGCTCTTCTAGCCTCCTCTCTGTGGTTGACTCGGGGATCTCAGCTTCTTCCAACTCTAAGGTAGTTTCCCCACTCAGTGGGACTTTTTTGGAGTCCTCTACTGGTTCCTCTGCCTTTGGCTGGCTGATTGGTTATGGGGCAGGGGGTGGGGGGAGAGAGTGGAAGATTTCTCAGGGTGTTTTTAGGGGCATGACTACATTAATGACATATATTATTTCCACCCAAATTAGAGTGGCCAGAACAATTCATATGGCCCCACATAATCACTTAAATTTAACTCTGAGCTCAAGAGGAAAATAAAGAGTGTTCACATACAGGTGGAATTGAAGCCATTGGAGTGAATGCACTCACCTGGTGAACTGAGTATAGAATTAGAAAGATGGCCTAAGTCAGATATTTGACAAGATCTTCAGGATAATGATGATGATTAATAATAGCTGAAACTTTTAGTGCACCTACCGTGCTCCAGGTGCATTTACATATATTAACTCCTGTACTTTTTACAAAAGCCCTTTGAGGTACTGCTATTATTATATCTTTTTATATAGATAAAGAAACAAAGTTACAGAGAAAGTAAATAACTCTCCCGAGGTCACATGCTAAGTGGCAGAATAAGAATTTGAATGCATAGTCTAATACCAGAGTCTGTGGGTTTAATCTATGTCATATGCTACATAATTGCTAACTTCAAATACTTGAAAAATGTCACATTAATATGTAAGTATCTTTGCTAGGGGCTCCTAAGGGATAGGGCTATAACTAACAAATGGAATTTAAATGATGGTAGTGTTCAGCCCAGAAAAGGTATCTCTAATAGAGCTGTCTGAAAGGAAGACAACGGCATCCCAAGACAGTGAGGTAGATCCTCATCAGGGGAGGTACTCAAGCACGAGACCAACAGATCCTTGGTAAGAGGAGGTCACAGAGAGGATTCAAGCATCACATGAGTGCTTGGGAAAGAGAACATTTACATTTATTTGCCGATTTCTCCCAGTGAATGTGTAGCAGTTGTGCCAGTCTGATTTCTGAATTAGCAACTTAAAAGTAGTAAGTTCCAATTTCTATAACTTCTAAGTACTGGGCCTGAATTAGGTGGAGAAAGGGGAAAAAAAAACATATAAGAAGAATAAGCCTATATTCTTGAAAATCTAACAATTTAGGGATAGAAGGCACACGCTTACGTATCATTCCTGCAAATTGCCAGAGAGGCACCTACTTGGAATTTCATCTGGAGAGGATTGAGAGGTTATTTATAGAAGGCAGAAGAGCTCAAGGTTGGCTCAGGTGTGTTGATTCTCCAAAGCCTTCTTTTCCCTCCTCTAGCAATGTGGTTCTCCAACTTTAGTACGCATCTGAATCACCTGGAGGGCTTGTTAAGCCAATTTTCTTACTCAGTAGTTTCGGGTTAGGGCATTCAGATTTGCATTTTTAACAAGTTCACAGGTGATGGCAACTCTGCTGGTCACACTTTGAGTATCATTACTCTAACATAAGACTTAACTCTCAATAGCATCATTCTCTGTTTATGTGTCTGGCTTCTCTTTCTGAACTGGAATAAGGACCACCTTGTTTGTCCTGGTATTCCTAGTGTCGAACTTACTGTTCCTCAATATATTTGTATTAAGTAAATAATTTAAAAGAAATATGTGGTTTCTAGAAGCACAAAGAGAGAAGGAAACTATGGGAGTCTTTCAGAGAAAGAATCTTATGTCATCTCCTCCCATGTTTGGAAATACGATTCATGCAAGGAGATGTCTAGGGTGAAAAGCAAACTTATGCACATACAAAGGTGTACACAGGTACCCCTTTTGTAATTATGTGCATGGGGATAGAGTCCTCAAATGAACATCAGAATATTTCCTTCTTACCTTTCTTTCTCATCATTTTCCTTCCTCTTTAGACTATCACAAACACTTCAGGAAGGAAAATATTCTTTCTTATGCAGTGAATGTAATTTGCCTCTTCCTGGAGTCCATTCCCTTTGGACCGGCTTTGGCTGAACTTTGCAGTCTTCACTGAAGGGGGAACCCTTTCCCACTGTTCTCTGGGAGATCAGCCCCTTTGAAGTCACAGCTGGCTTGACTAAACTCATTTCCTCCATCCACAATGTGTGTCTGATGTAGTGTTGGCTGAGGCTCCCTCTTGCCGGCTCCCGCTGTTGAACCAGACCCAAGTGCAATGTTTAATGTGAGTGTTTGGCTTGGCTTAAATTTGGCCAAATCATCTGTACTTTGTTTCATTTGAAAGCCCTACTTTTTTTCTTCTCTCTCTCTCGCTCTCTCGCTCAACCAGTTCATTCCAGATGTTTTTGATTTGTCCTTTTGTGGTCTACTCCACCCAGTTCCTAAATCAGTAAATCATTTTCATGCTTCTTCCAAAATCTAAGGAAAGAAAATTCTCAATTAGAGAGAAACTGATTATAGGTTTCATAGAGCTTACAGTCAGGGACAGCTGCTCTCCTCAGCAGCTACCTTGGAAAGGGGAAATGTCTTATGACTGAGAATACCTAGATTTTGCTTCATTGTCTTTTTCAACTTCTTAGCTTTTGTAATAGGGGATTAGACATAATGTTGATTTGCCAATATTATAAATATCCAAGCTCATCCTCTGCTTCAGACTTGATATAATTGCTGTTTTGTTTAAAATCATTCTGTAACTAAGACACAAATACAGATTCCCATTCTACAGACTCACATGTGGCCATGGAAAGACAGACTACCATGTAATATGCACACACTCCCTGTCTATCGTCATCTTTTGCCCTTCTTAGCATTGTGGTGGTCATGATGAGTGGGAGGATAAAAAAGATCCAAGAAGGGGGAAATGTTTGCTTCACTGTCACTGGAAAGAGGAAAGAACTCCTCCTTTGTGGATGTCATTGATCTGATGGGCTGAGGGAATATAAACAGAAAAATCAGTGTACTCCCTGAATCTGGGGAAAGAGTTTTAGATATTTTGAGCATGGAGATGAGTGATTGAAGGCAATTGACTGTATGATAAGTTAGGAAAAAATGGACAAGAAAATTTAAGAAATTTTGCTCTCATGAATGTAATTTTTCCCTGGTACCTTTTCAAGTGACATTAGTTAAGACTTATATTCCTTTCCAAGACTATTTTTGGAGAGGATATATGTTTTCTTTTGGATCTGCTGTTAAAATGAGACATACTGTTCAGATTACACCTATGAGACTTTGTGCTACCTAATTTATCTCTTCCTGCTGTGTTATTATCTGATACCAGGATACAGCAGAAAGCAAACGGTGTTTAAAACTACACAGATGCTCCTTTATTTTATTTTATTTTGGGTGAGAGAACAAGGGTTCTTCTAGTTACTCATAGAGTAATCATTTAATTAGGTTAGTTACATAACTTCCCTGAACCATTTCTTAAAAATCACTGCATTGATGTCCAAATTGCAGGACCATCTAAAGAAATTAAATGAGATCATATAACGTACCTGTCACTGGTAAAATATATAACTGGTATTTTGAACAACCACGACTAATGTAATGGAATCAACACACAACTTCATCTTCAATTTTAACTTTATTATTTAGTCATTGGGAGTAGTTACCTAGGATACTGGTTGAAAATTTTGGCAGATTGCCTCATTTTCTGGACATTTTTAGACAATAGAAAATTATCCAGTCACTTTGTGTATCAAACACAGATGAGTTGGAAATGTCCAGTGAATGTCAAAGTCAACATTATAATCTACAAATTAATATTTTAGTCTTCATTCAAAGATAACACCCCCTTCCCCCAATTAGTTCATTACATTGGGCAACCTGAGTAGGCCAGTCCATGTTTGGGAGAGTGTGGAGTATGATTACCCCATCTTTCCTCTCTCCCTTCTTATTTCCCTTCCTCCTTTTCCCCCATTCCCCTCTCTTCCTCCTACTATATGCTCACCTATTTAAGCTTAAATTGACAACCTATTCTGGATTCAATGCAGGGAGAAATGCGGATAGAAGTGAGAGATTTCTTATTTGGTAAATAATTGTAAGCTTGCTTCTGTTATTTGAGCCAGGCTATTGAGTCCAGCTATCTCTTTCTGTGATGTGTATATTTTTGCAGATTCTTTAGAGGCTCCCTCACAGAATCTCTGCATGCTCTGGACATGGGTGGTACCTTAACTTTTGGTCAGCGTGGTCCTGATACACATGAAACTTATCTTTCTCGCAGTCTAATTAATCTATATTCTATGGATCCTTTTGCCATATGGCAGAAGCCCCCTTTGGCAGGATCTGTATTTAAATTGGCTGATGTTTCCGATGGGATTCCCTTTCAGAGGACTGCAATTCACTCATGGAGAGAGCAAAAATTCTCTAGCCCCTTACATGTATATTCTTTGGTCATATGATACTCACTAGGCCACTACATGACCCCAAATCTTGGAGGCACAGATAATTCATTCTCTTCCGCCAGAGAAACTCTTTTGGCTTAGGGTAAATTGGGAGTGGGAGTGGGTAAGTGAGTGCTGACATCATAGCACAGCTTTTTCTAAATAAATATTTTTAAGAAAAATATTCCTTCCAATCTCTACTCTTTAAACATCCTTTTATCAATTGTTGTGGCTTTTAGGTCTATAAGACTCTCACCTTACTTCTAAACACCTGCAGGTGATAGACCACCACTCCTTGGAGTTTCTCATATATTTTATCTTGCTGCTTTAATTAAATCTTCCAAGTTTACATCTTGTTACAGTTAACTGTCACCATTTACCAACTTTACTGCCATCAAATGAAGTATAAATTTCTTGAAAACTCCAATGATAATTTTTTTTCAGTCCTTGACATACCTAATATGGCAATAATCACAAAACAGATATATAAGAAAATAATTTTAATTAAATTGAACTCCTCAGGTTTGCCTAATTCACATGTACATAGACACATGGTATGGTTGAGTGCTCTACAATTACATGCTAAATGAGAGAAAATGAGTTATCCTCAACTCTGACTGCTAATTGGCTCTGTGACATCAGGTGAGCCATCACTGCAAAAGATGATTTCTTCTTTATTAAAGTGAGATTTTTTTGATATCTTCTTTAAGCCCCCATTAGCTTTAAGAGCCCGACAACTTTGTCATTCTACATATGAATTTTTCTCATGATAACAGTTTTACATATATGCCTTTTCTGGTCCAGTAGATGGCAAGGGGAATGTTGGTAGAGGCCAGGCTAGCTGTGTGTCTGTACATGCAGACATAGTCAATAAAATTGAATGACACCCCAACTTCCATAAAGCACTCAAGTGTCTGGATTAGAGAGGCTAAGATTGATCAAAGACAATGCTAAGGATGCTGCTGTTGGGTAACTGTTTTGCCCGTGTAAGTTTTAAGTGATTAAGAACTGGTTAAAGCTTTGTGCAGTGGCAGTATCATAGCCAAAGAGGTTTGTCCAAGTTGTGATTATTGCTAATCAAAAACTTTCCCAATAACCCACCATGATGACTTGAAATACAGTCAGCACTAGCAATTTTTGATAGAAGAGCCATCCATAAAATCTGAAATGAAGGAATGACCACTTTACCTGTGTGGTTTAGGTGAACCTTCTCTGGAGAGAGAAATTTAGCTGAGGCTTAGAAAATGATTAAACATTTATGAGACAGAAAGGGGAGGAAGATAGATGACCTTAGGCACAGGGAGGAGGAAGTATTGATTTTCTTCAGGATTGGCAATAATTGAGAAAATGACAAAGAATCAGAGATCCAAATAGCAGCCTTAGCAACGTATACTAACAATGAAAATGCACTTACCTGTGTGGCAGTAATTCTCTTCTGAGACACATGCCCTAGAGAAAGTCTTGTTTATGTGTTTATGGAAACATGTCACAGAATATTCATGGCCTTTTCTCTTATTGAAAAATGGGAAACTGCCTAAATGTATATAGTATATTGATCTATGGGAATACTATCATCTGTTAAGATTGATTAACTAGCAAGACATCTATCAACATGAGTAAACCCTGACAACATGATATGAAGTACAGTAAGAGAACTTTTTATAAGAACATGATAACACAGTGGTACTCATATAAAAAGATTATACATATGCAAAGCAAAACTTGACATTGTAAAGACATACTTTAGTATAAAAGTATTCACGAAATGATCAACACAAAGATCAGTGGTGGTTCTTTTTGAATAGTGGGTCCACTTTTAGTTCTTTGAGTATTTCCAAACTTCTTTCCAAAAAGACCACATTAGCTTGCCTTCCCACCAGCAGTGTAGAAGTGTTCACTTCTCTCCACATATTACTGGTATCTGATCAAATTAAAAAGCTTCTGCACAGCCAAGAGCACACTAAGCAAAGCAAACAGACAATCTTCAAAATGGGAAAAGATATTTGCAGGTTATGTTTCTGACAAAGGTTTGATAACTAGAATCCACAGAGCTCAAACAAATCAATAGGAAAAAACCCCATTTCTATGTGGGCGAGAGACTTGAATAGAAACTTGTCTGAAGAAGACAGGCACATGGCTAAATATTTCTAAGAGGGCAGAAGTTCCTGGCATATGGTTCACACCTTCTTATTTTAATAATGTGAGTCTTCAATTTCTACTCATGTAATTTATTAAAAAATAAGTTTTATTATCATAAAATGCATCCAAGTTATCCATAGCTGTTCTACTTCATAAGTGATGGCTTTGGTTAATATATTCAGATTTCTAAAGAGTTCCACAATTCCTTATTTGGAAAGTTAAAGACAGCAAATATCTTTTGAATGTCCATCGCATGTAGCCCTTTGCAACCTTGGGAATAATGATGCTTCACTCTGACTGCTTCCCTGAAGAAACATCCCTACTTGCAAATAGCTTGTGAGACAGAGGAACCTGATTAAATGATCTAAAGTCTTTCCAGGTAACTAGCACACCACAACTTACTTGAGAAAGATTGACAGAGAGCCAGAACAATCTGGCAAGGTTATCAATTTTTAATTCATTCAGGCATTGATTCTGTTTAAAACTTTCAATACACACTATACTTACCCCAAATTCTGATGCCTGTAGATCACATTGGGAGGCTCTACATGAAGAAATGGCCATTATGGCTGGTGAGTGCAGTTGGGTGAGGAGAAGGGAACTCTAAAATTATTTTTTTGTATTGTGGTTCTACTAAGTTTCAAGGTTTGGAGGAGAAAGCTAGTAAAGAATTAGTAACAAAAGGATTATTATTATTTTTTACCTGTTATTTGAATTCCTTCTTATATTTTGAATATGTATTAGTCTCTTCTAAGGTGGAGTAGTTTGAAAATATTTTCTTCCATTCAACAGATTGTTTTTTCACTCTGTTGTTTCTTTTGCTGTTCAATTAAGTCCCATTTGCCTATTCTTATTTTTGTTGTCTTTACTTTTGAGGTCTTAGTCATAAATTTTTGCCTAGACCAATGTCCAGAAGAGTTTTCTTCTAGTATTTTTACAATTTCAGGTCTTATGTTTAGGACTTAAACCACCTTGAAGTTGATTTCTGCATATTGTAAGAGATAGGGGGTTCTATTAAAAAGTGGGCAAAGGACATGAACAGGCATTCCTCAAAAGAAGAGACACAATCAACAGGAATATGAATATTTTTCAATATCAGAAAAAGGTAAATGAAAATTACAATGAAATATGATCCTACTCTAGTCAGATGGCTATTATCAAAAAACTGAGAAGTAGCAGATGCTGATGAGGATGTGGAGAAAATGGAATTTGTATATACTGTTGGTAGGAATATAAACTATTAGAGCCAATATGGAAGAGAGTATGAAGATATATCAAAACACCAAAAATGGAACTACCCACTAGTGGGTATTTACCCAAAGGAAAAGAAGTAAATATATCAAAGAAATATGCACTTTTATGCTTAGTGTAGCACAATAGCAAAGACATGGAATCAACCTAAATGCCCATCAGTGAAAGGATAAAGAAAATGGTATGTAAATATACAAAGTAGAACATTATTCATTCATAAAAATAAATGAAATCTTGTCTTTTGTAGCAATATGTATGAAACTAGAGGTCATTATCTCAAGCAAAATAAGGCAGGAACACAAAAACAAATATCAGACGTTCTCTCTTACATGTGGAAGCTAAAAATTCTAATCACTTTGTTGAAGGTAGTGGTATGATAAGACGTACTAGGAAGGGTTAGTGTGGGAAGTGTGGGAAAGGGAAGAAGAAAAAGAGAAGTGTGTGAAAGGGTATGAAGATCTGAGGTTTACAAACTCACCCTGGAAAAAGTTCTACATACCTTACTGGTGAATATCCTTATGGTCACCTTTTTTTTTTTTTTTTTAAATTAGATCATAGCTGTGTACATTACTGCATATATGGGGTACAATGTGCTGATTTTATATACAATTTGGAATGTTTACATCAAACTGGTTAACATATCATTCACCTCACTTATTTAATTGTTGAGTTTAGATATTTATACTCTACTTTTAATATATTTGACGTGTACACTTGCAATAGGGGTGAGAGGAAGAGAGGGGGATATATGGGTGGAAGGAGAGTAATCGATGAGACCTTACTATGATGACTTTTGAAGTACTCCTCTTGGGAAGCTATGCACTGATACCAGCACCTAGTCCACCCTTCAAAGAAGGCTCCAATTAGGGTCCCCAACCAAACAGTTTTGTAACACTGAAGGGGAAAGTTGCTATGTGTCTCTAAATCATACTTTATAATGCTGATCTTAAAGGTGTTCAAAGAGAAAATGCATGTAAATAAGTAAGAAGATAATGGATCATTCAAAACTGAGCTCCAGTCTCCTTGTAGTGACAAAAAATTCTAGTCACATGTGCCCACAGAGAACTTTCTCAGGGTGTTTCTGTATTTATGCTGCTGGTCTTGACTAGGAGCCATGGGGAAAATCATTACAATATTTCTGAAATGCTTATTCAGTTTTACTTCTAGTAGTGGGTGGACTTGGGTTATTCCTCTGAACACATCTGCCCTGAGTTTGAATATATAATGAAATTGATTCTTTGTTAAAATATTTTTGTTGTGTTTAAATTTTTATTTCTAAATATTTTATTGTGGTCAGGGTACACATTTTCCTAAGAAGAACTTCCTTATGAAAAAGAAACGAGGATAAACCCATAGTGGGTGGCTGCTAAGAGAAAGAGCAATAGACTAGAAACACTACTGTCTACATAATTCTGTCAATTCCCAGATGTTGGAAGGGATCAATTATCATTTAAACAAAACATTTATTGAGATATAGATACATCACATATTTTTTAATTTTAATTTTTAATTATTATGGGTACATAATAGTTATATATCTTTATGGGGTACATGCAGTGTTTTGACACAGGACTATAGTGTGAATTAATCAGATTGGGGTAATTGGAGTATCTATTACTTCAAGCACTTATCATTTATTTGTGTTGGGAACATTTCTATTCTACTCTTTTAATTACTTTAATTTATACCCTAACTTATTGTTGATTATAGTCACTTTGTTGTGCTATCAAATGTTGTTCATTCTTTGTATGTAATTATGTCTTTATGTTCATTAACCATCCTCACTTTATCCTGCCTTCCCTACCTCTGTTAACCATCACTGTACTCTCAGTGTCCATGAGATCAATTGTTTTTAATATTTAGCTCCCGTATATGAGTGAGAACATGTGAGATTTGCTTTTCTATGCTTGTCTATTTAACTTAGCATTTTTTCCAGTTCCATCCATATTGTTGGAAATGGCAGGATTTCATTCTTATTGTGGCTATGCAATATTCTACTGTGTACATGTGCCATAGTTTCTTTATTCATGCATTCATTTATAGTCACTTAGGTTGGTTTATTCCAAATCTTGGCTATTGTAAATAGTGCTGCAATAAACATGGAAGTGAAGGTATCTTTTGAATATATATTGAATATATATATATTGAATTCCCTTCCCTTGGTTATATACTCAGCAGAGGCAGTGCTAGGTCATGTGGTAGCTACAATTTTAGGTTTTGGAAGAACCTCCATATGGTTATCTATAGTGGTTGCACTAATTTACAATCCACCAACAGTGAATTTTGTTTAAAAAAACCAAAGTTTTGTTTTATTGATCTCTCATAATTTTTTAAGTTATTTTCATTTATTTATTCTCTAATATTTATTGTTTCTTTTCTTCTATTAATTTTGGGTTGGTTTGCTCTTGTTTTTCTAGTTCTTTGAGATGCATCATTAGGCTATTCATTTGAAGCTTTTCTACTTTTTTGATGTAGGCACTTATAGCTATAAATTTTTCTCTTATTTCTGCTTTTGCTCTATCCCATATGGTTTGATATATTGAGCTTTGATTTTCATTTGTTTGAAGAAATTTTTAAATTTTCTTTTTAATTTCTTCATTAACCTAGTTATTCAGGAGTATATTAATTTCCATGTGCTGTATCTTTCTTAGTGTTCCTATTGTTATTAATGTCTAGTTTTATTCCATTGTGGTCAGAGAGAATACTTGATATGATTTCAACATGTTTGAAATTTTAAAGACTTATTTTGTGGCCTTGTATATGGTCAATCCTTGAACTGAGGAGAAGGTATACTCTGAAGCTATTGGAGGAAACATTGTACAAATATCTATCAAGTCTGGTTGGTACCCAATGTTTCTCTGTTGAATTTGTTGAATGTTGAATTTGTTTGGATGATCTGTCCAGTGCTGAAAGTGGAGTGAGTATTCAGTTTTCCAATGGCTATTGTATCAGAGTCTCTTTCTTTCTTTCTTTTTTTTTTTTAATTTCTGCTAATATTTGCTTTCTACATCTGGGTGCTCCAGTCTTATATGTTTGTGTGTATACACATAAAGAATTGTTATATACTCTTGCTGAAATGACCCTTTTATCATTACTGAATTGCCTTTTTTTGTCCTTTTTGCAGTTTTTGTATTAAAAAAATCTGTTTTATCTGATAAAAGTATAGCCAATCCTGCTCTTTTTGATTTTCAATCGCATGGAATTTCTTCTTCCATCCCTTTATTTTCAGTCCATGTGTATCTTTATAGGTGAAGTGGGTTTCTTGCAGACAACATATAATTGACCTAAAAAAATTCATTTAGCTACCATGTCTTTTTTGTTGGAATATTTAGTCCATTCACATTCAGTGTTATTGGTAAGTAAGGACTTACTACTACCATTTTGTTTTTTGATTTTTGCTTGTTTTGTTGTCCTGTCTTTCTTCCTTCCTCCCTGACTTTTCTTGTCAAGAGTGATTTTCTCTGGTAGTGTGTTTTAATTTCTCGCTTTGTGTGTGTGTGTGTGTGTGTGTTTGTCTGTTGTAGGTTTTTTTTTTTTTAATTTGAGCTTACCATGAGGCTTGCACAAAACATTAATCACCAATTATTTTGAACATGAGAACTCTGCTTACCCTCAAACAAATCAACAAATGAAAAGAAATCTAACAGAAATTCTATTCTATTCTTAACTCTATTCCTCCCTGCTTTTGAACTTTTTATTGGCTTTTACATATGGAATATTTTCAATACTTCAGAGGAATCCTTTCTTTCCTTTTGTAAGTCTATACTTTTACGCTCCCACACCCACCCCCCCCAAATCAGGTAATCAATATTTCTGAAATCTAAAACCAAAGTATAATTTTTCTTGTTCTTGAATTTTACATAATTGAATTATACTGTATGTGTCCCTTTGTGGCTAGCTTCTTTTCCTCTTTCACTGCTTTGTTTGTGAGATTCAACTATAATATTGCTTATAGCTGGCATACCCTTTTATTGTTGCATAGTATTCATTTTAAGAACAGTCTGCTCTTTATTCATTCTACTATAAACATTTAAGTTGTTCTAGGTTTTAGCTGCTATGGATAAAACTACTTTAAATTTTTATACCTTGAATAAGATTCAAAACAAGAGAAGGCTCTGCAATGGTTTTCAGGATACTATGCGTGCTATCTTGCCACTTAGACCATATGATCCAGCAGATATAATGAGGCTTCAAGTCTCAGTTCTAGTTAGGGATGCTGTTTGGAGTCTTAGACACACCTCATAGGTGAATTACTACAAGCCCATTAAGATTTTAGAGCAAAGTCCTGCCCTCCTACACAGATAATTACCCTTCCTTAGGGAAACTGTTCTTGGCCTGCTACTGGGCCTTAGTAGAGTCTGAATACTTGACCATGTGCTGCCAAGTTACCATATGACCTAAGATGCTCATCATGAAATGGCATTGTCTGATTCACTAAGCTGCTCAATTGGGCATGCCCATCAATATCTGTCACCAAATGGAAGTATTTAAGTATTGTTATTTTATACCATAGTATTTCAGTTATATGATATCAAAGAGAAGAGTAAATATCACTCAAGATTGCTAGAGAATTTTATTTTCTTTTTTGGGGAAGGAGTAAGCACATGTTTGTTTGTTTATACATAGGATAAGTACATCATGTTAGGTAAAATTAAAACTTTGTTTTTGTCTTTATGTTTTCAGGAGATGAATAAAAGTGCCAGGAAGTATTACTTCCTCTTTTTCTATTGTGTATAAGTTTTGGCATTATCTTTTTTTTTTTGGAAATTATCTCTATTTTTATTTATAAATATTAGTTGTCTATTTTTTGAGACTTTGGGAAAAAAGTGCCAAATTGGCAAGAGGTGGACTTGTGATAGTTAATTTTTTTGTGTCCACTTGACTGGGCCATGGCATACTCAGCTATTTGGTTGAACATTATTTTGTATGAGTTAGCGAGGGTTTTTCTGGATGAGATTTGTATTTTAATTTGTAGGCTGAGGAAAGTAGAAATCCCTCCTCAATGTGAGTGAGCCTCATCCAATCAGATGGATATATACACATACAAAGGTAAGGGAAAATTTTATCCTTTTGCCTGATTGTCTTCGACCTGGATGTCAGTCTACTCTTGCCTTTGGTGTCAGATTCAGGCTAGAATTTATACCATTGAGTTTGCTGATTCTCAGGCCTTTGGACTTCTACTGAAGCTACACTATGAGCTCTCCTGGGTCTTTAGCTTGCCAGATTTTGTGACTTCTCAGGCTCCATAACTGTGTATAAACCAATTCCTTACGATAAATCATATATGCATGTATAAATATTCTTTTAAGTTTAGTTTCTCTGGAGAACTCAGATTAACACAGATTTGGGTAGACAAATATACTCATTTATCTATGCTAAGGAATAGAAGGGCAGGATCATAGTGTAGACATGTGTTTAGCTGTCAAAGTAGATAGTTTGAAAGGTTTTCCAAAGTGACAATTTCACTTGAGAGAAGAAAGAATCTTTTACTTTTTCCTCTTTGGGGGAGAAGGAGAGGGAGAGAGAGAGAGAAATTCTGTCAGACCTTTGTACGTTTCATATGAAACAATGAGACTGTGTTTCTCAAATTCTCTTCTGTGTTAGGTGGAAAAGGTGAGGAGAGGGTTTTTCCCCCCTTGGGGAAAAGTACCTGAGGGAGGACATTGAGTCTCTCTCTTTTTACTTTTTGCTATTCTCCCTGTTCACTTCCTCTTAGTAAAGGTATACCTCACGACCTATAGATGGAAGAATAAAATAATGATAAAATCATAGAGCTAAATTTTAAATGACGGTGATGATTCAATATAGAATAAAACTACAGAAGGAGTCAGGGTTCTCTTTTCTTAGATACACTGTGCAAAGAAAAAAAAAGATAAGTAACTGAGATTAGAAAAAAACTACATAATTATACCTAAGTGTCACTTTCTCCCTAAGCTTAGGATTTCCCATGTTAAATACAGTAAAAATGAGTATTTATTTGAGAAGAAAACCTGTTTCTTAAGGATTCAACCTCCAAAACTATACTATAAAAATGATAACGAACATTATATCTTCCTTGTGTTGAATTTTTGGTTGCCTTGGAAAAGGAAAAACCAACTTCAGTTTAACCTCTCATAGGGAACCAGGTTATCTATGATCAATAATAGTACAAATCACTATCTTGTTAATTATTCACACATGTTCTTATTCAAGGCTTGATGAGTTTGTATCACAAATATTTACATGTTGCTGTCCCTCCCAGGCATTCCAAAGTTCTTTTAGGATTAGTGATATGAGGACATTGTCAGCTGTAAGCTTTTGAAGGCATCTAACTATTATATAAGGCTTTGGGGGTACTTTTTAATGATTTGGTTCTATGCCCATGTTAAATGGGGATCTGGCAACTACCTGCCTTGTGATCAATGAAAGCATATAAGACAGATAATTGAAGTTCCCACCAGAAAGGCTACATAAAGCACTTTGTAATGTGAACTCAGGCATATCACTCTTCCTGTCTGGCTCTCAGCCTTTTTATCTGGCAGGAGTGTAGGTTGGAGGAAATAATCTGCCAGCTCTAATGTTCGATGACTTTATAATTTTCATCTGGCAATGTAATTATTTTGCCAGTGTATCTCAGGACTTTAATTATTAACATTTATCAAAGGAAGCTAATCAGTGAGTGACCACAGTTGGGCTGGCAACGTTCAAATACATCAATAAAAAGTTATTGAATAAATTGATGAATAAATAAATGGATGCATCAAAGAAGGCACTACAAAATCAGGGAAATTTTTTTTTTTTGGAAAAAAATTGGTATGCCTAGCTGAATAAAATACTTACCTTGAAAATATAAAATATAACCAAACCCAGCAGCTGTCTAAGTAACTTTCCTAAACTCTGAGATGCTGTCTGGTTGCAATAATCTGTGTGGCAGAGTAAGAAAGATAGCATCTGGACACTGTCATTTGTCAGTTTTGTGACTTTGGAAAAATCACATCATCTCTTTGAATATGACTCTTTATGAAGGGCAGTATATTTTGGTGTGAATCCAAATAACAAGAACTATCCAAGTGTTTATTTTATTGTTGTTATTACTAATAAACAACACAATATGAAAGTACAGGGGAATTAGGATGTAATTATAATTGGCAGACATCAGGGAAAGCTTGATAAAAATGACATTTGGCGCAACAGCTATGTTTTCCATTCCAGTTTCTGGTATTGATCAGGCACAAGTTCAGGAGCTCAGTGCAAATTGAGAATTTATTGTGTGACACACCCTTGCTAGTTTTCAAAGCTGTATAAACACCAATATGTAGTGCTTGACCACAAGGAGATCAGTATCTTGTGGGATTTCTAAATATTTACCAAAAAGTTTCTCTTTGTGAGGTACTCTTAGGCACCAACAATGTAGTGGGAAGTGTGGAAGTCACTAATTTTGTCTTGTTGAGCTTACACACAGGCTGAAAATCAGACCTTCACAGAAACAATTTCAATACATGGCCACAGGTGCTATGGTAGGGGACTGGTAAGTTGCTCTGGGCACACATGTGAGGGGAGCTGATCTCAAACTGATGGGGAGAGAAGGGAGGAGTGCTCAGGAGTAGAATAGGCACCTTGAAAGCTGAAATATGCAAGAATCACTCACAGATCTTGTTGGAAGGCAAGTCCTAGACAATTAGGACTGGTGGTGGGGCCTGGGATTCTGTATTTCTAAGAAGGTCTCAGCTAATGCTGGTGCTTCTGACCAGGGACTCACATTGAGTAGTGTGGGTATAGGAAATATGTACAACAAATTTATTGATATCTGTGATATGATTATTTCCTGACTGATCTTTTTTTTTCCTAGAAGAAACAAAACAAAACAAGAAAATAAAACAATAAAACTCTTAGTTTTCTTCCCTTTGGGATCTCAAAGGCTCTAAAGAAGCATGCTCCTTAGAAGAGTACATCTAACCCCTCAAGGATTTCTTAAAAACTGAGCCCACACCAACCACCTGGTGTCCCCTTTTTCTGATAATCACCAGTATAGTGAGCACTTTAAGTAACAGATTGTTGAGATTATGTGTCTTACCATAGAGACATGCTGAGATTGAAATCACTGCTAGTCTCTATAACCTGGCACAGATTTACAGTATCTTATAGTCTACATGAAATCTGATAGTGATTTTCCCTCAAAATCTTCTGACTTTAAATCTCATCAAGGAAATCATTTTTAAGATCCTTTTCCCCTTTCTTCAAAGGGTATCAAGGTGGATGGATGAGTTGACTATCAGGCTGAAGAATGTAATGGCTCTGAATAGCATTAAATCCAGACAACAACCATTGAGGTGAACAAGGTTCTGGCACACCTGGATACAAATGACAGGTACCTTACTCTCTCTTTATGTGACTTTAAACAAATTACTTAATTTCTCTAAGTCCAACATTGGCTTGCCTTAAAAAGTGGATCAGTGGCTCGGCGCCTATAGCTCAACCGGCTAAGGCGCCAGCCACGTACACCTAAGGTGGCGGGTTCGAATCCCCAGCCCGGACCCGCCAAACAACAATGACGGCTGCAACCAAAAAATAGCCGGGCGCTGTGGCGGGCGCCTGTAGTCCCAGCTACTTGGGAGGTGGAGGCAGGAGACTCGCTTGAGCCCAGGAGTTGGAGGTTGCTGTGAGCTGTAATGCCATGGCACTCTACCCAGGGGGATAGCTTGAGGCTCTGTCTCAAAAAAAAAAAAAAAAAAAAAAAAAAAACAGAAAAAAAGTGGATCAGTAGTACATGGCTCAGATAGTTGTATCAGGATTCAGTGGGATGATGCGAGTAAAACAGCTGAACAAGTAATAGGTGTTTCATGAGGGTTTAGTGTTCTTTCTCCTTCTCACTATGTTTGGAGTATGAGAAATTTGGATTTAGTGGCCTCTTTCTATTACTTTTTTAGAAAGTCATCATATTTTTCAAATGGAAGTTCTAGAAAACATATGCTGCTTCCCTCCTCTCTTGCAAACAAAAATGCAATGTGCAAAAGTCAAAGCAATGAGGAAAGTCAACTAAATCTTCACAATTCAGCAACCCAACTCAAATGTTATCAGGTAGAGTCTTAGTGTTTTCTGTGAGTAATGATTTATGACTGAGTTCCATCCTTTATGTGTAAACATTTCTGTCCAGATGGCTAGATTGATAACTTGAAGCCCTTTGAAAATATTTTTTTTTATTTAAAAAATATTTATTTAGTGGAGTAAGGAGAAAATTCCTATAGATAGAACTTTTTATATTCAAATAAGAGGCTCATTTCCTGTTCTGGAGGTAAAAATATTTTTACTTATTTGAAATTCTTTTAAAATTATAATTTTCCAAGCTAAGCTACTTGTGGTCATATTAAAGAGTTAAATAATAAAGATACAAATCTCACTTAACAGAAATAAGTTGTGCACTATTTGGTTTGGGGATTGTAGCTGATTTTGCTGATGCCCAGTAGTGCTCAGATGGTTGGTCATCTCCTTAATTGTGAGTCCTAGGTGTACACTGCAATTTATACATGGTTTCAGTAAAAGTGTCTAATAGAGAAAGGGTAAAGCTTGTGAGGATTGCTTAAATTTCCACTCAGGCATGCCATCTCCTTCTAAAGTTGGGAAGGTCCAATTCCATTTTGCTAGCTGTGTGAGATTAGTGTGAACAAATTTAATTCATTGGGTCAAATATAATCCACCAAGTGCTGTATTTTCTGTTTGCTCCCCTTTTATTTTACTATACCATATAAAGTACAGATCCCAGGAGGCTGGCAGACTCACTTTTTAATGCTTCTTATTCCCAAGCTTCTTATTACAAGCTATTGTGATAAATGTTGTGGTAATTATTTGTGCTTGGGATCCAGTCATGGAAAAACAAGGAGAGGCCAAGGAATTGCCCAGTGGTCACCAGCACTCTCTGAGAGCCGGGGTAGATTTGAAAGGATGTTTCACGATAAACAGCAAATGTCTCAAACATTTCAAGAATGAGACAGGCTGTTTTTGTATATAATTGTTTCTTTCTTGTCAATAAGATCATCATTTGGCTATGATGGTATAGACTGTGACTGTAGAGAAGGAAAGGTACTGATAAGATTCTGCAAAGGAAGTCATTTACTGCTTTTCTCCAGAGAATCTGTTGATTTTTTTTAAAAGGGGAATTATATTCTGCCACTTGAGATGTAACAGCTATTTTCTTCAGGTGTTATTAAAGTTCAGAATAGGATTTACTTGGAATCTTTTGTCTTACAATATCTTTAATTAGATTATATGGAAATTCTTGTCCTATTTTCATTTACCTAGTATACTTAGCCTTTGATGAGCACATAGGACAGAATAATACCCAAAATACCTGTCCACTTTTATTGATTAAGACTGAACTACCATACATGTAATCCAGCAATCCCACTATTGGGTATTTACCCAAAGAGAAATAAAAGGCATTTTATCAGAAAGAAGGTGTGGGAAAATGGAAACATTCTATAATTTTGTGGTTAAGTCATAGTATTTTTGTGGGCTTGTGTCACTGGACTACTGAATATGCTCTTCAATCTTAGAATTTCCTTTTAGTGCATTTCAAATAGACTATTTGTTCTGCTTTAATTAGAACATGGTGATATGCTTATTTTAAAGCTTATTTCAAATGGCTCTATTTTGCTTTTCCTTAGAGTTCATTATCCCATGTCCCAAACTTCCTGTTTTTTTCACAGCCGTTTGTTTTCCTAAAATGTTGTATTATTTTCATTGTGAGCTATGAAATTTTTTTCTGGGGCACCCTAATAAAAAAATGATTTTCCTAAGAGATAAAACCTGATTCTCTCCCTTCTGAACTCAAAGTTGTCACTGAATCTCTTATTTCCTTAGGATTAAAATAAAATTGTATAAATGTGTCACATAAGCACAGATGTTTGCTCAGTGCACCTTCAGTTTCTTCTTCCCACTGCCCTTTCCTTTCTGAGCTTTTATGACATTGAACTTTTCTTTCCCTACGTGAGTCACATTTCTACTCCTTGACTACTGTATAAAATGTCTCCTTCCTCCTCTTTGCCGCACTAAATTCTTACTTGAAATCACAAGTGTTTTGCTTATATATTGCTTTTTCATAACTTCTTCACGGATCTCCCTGGGCCACAATATTTCCCCCTCTTCTTTGCTATGGTGACTATTTCTATTAAAGTGTTTATCACTCTGCATTAATAGCGTTTGTCTATTTCTATTCTCCACTAGACCTTCATGCCTTTGAAGATGTGAACTGTGCCTACTTTCACCTATACCTCTGACATTTATTATAGTGCTTGGGACATAATTGGTGACTGAAAGATATTAGTTGATTGGATTGTTCTACAAATAGTTCTAGAGAGCTGTTGAGAAGATTAATGTAATTCAATTGGATCAATCAAAGAACAGCTGAACTTGAGCTTGTCTGATATTAACTATATAGACAAAGGGATTTAAAAGAAGCTGAGGCTAACTCTGAGGTTAGTAACAGTGTACATACAAAGGGGCTGACCTTGAGTGAGAGATTTTAGCATAACTGGTACATTTAAAAGAAATGAAAATCTGGTTGTGGCAGCAACTTGATAATAGAAAGGAAGGGGAGGAATGTAACAGCATTGTACAGTAAGAAATGGCTGTACTTTAATGAGAGATTTATTTAGTACAAAAGAAAAAAGATAAAGATAATTCATAAAATACAGATGTAACGAGCTTGCCTAGATGCTATCAAACATATACTTTTCACATTGCTGATCGTAGTATAAAGGGCTATGAACTTTCCATAAAGTACTTGGGCATTATTTCTCAAAAGTCTTCATGTCTAATACCATTTGACCCACTATTTCTATTTCTAGAAATGTATCCCCAGGAAATAATCATAAATAGGAATAAATATTTATGAACAAATATCTGCATTATTTATGAGATCAAGAAACTGGAAACCATCTTAAAATCTAGTACTATGAAAATGTTTATGTAAATTATATGTTCATGTGAAGAAATAGAATATAATCAGTAGCAATTACATTTGTAATGTTTGTTAATGATAGTGAAAATACATTAAGTAAGGAAGGTAGATTATAAAATTATATTATCTTAATTGTGTAGAAAAAATGCTTAGTACAAGTCTGAATTAAAATACATCTAAAATATTAATGACATTTGCTTCTGGGTATGAAGAAGAGGTGGTTTTCGGAAGATGTTACAATTTCTGATTTTTTTTTACTCTGAATATTAGTATGATAATCCAGAAGGGATGTTAAAATCATTTTTAAGAGGGTATTTTACAAGTAGAGACAGTGTTATACCCAAATCCAAATACTACTTTCTCCATAAAATCTCCTCAAGTTTTCCACACAAAAATAATAGTAACCCCCTACGTGTATACTTTTATTAATTTAGTAATTTGTCTATCCTGAACTGTGTATGCCATATGCTATTCTGGAAACAGGTAACATAATGCATATCCTCTGCCCTGAAGGAGCCCTGGGCTTATGAAACAGGTAAGCACATAATTAATAGAGTGATTAAAAAATATACAACACCCAATGAATGTATTTAAATAGTGGCTTGGGAACATAGAGGAAGAACTTTGCTTTCCTGAGGGCATAACATTTTTTGAGATGGTTTATAAAAGCTTTAAATGGTAGTCTCCTGTTAAAGAATCAGACATGAGAAAGTAGGGATTTACAATCATGGGTAATGGGGGAGCAAAGTTCTCAGTAAGCTTCTGTGTGAATTGAAGGTAATCTGAGAAGGAATTAGTCTGAATGGCCTGGGATAGGTAATTTATGGACTTCCCTGCCATATTATGGTGCTTGGACTTTATAGTTTTGTACTGGGTAAGGGAACCATTAAAGATTTGATTTGGTAGGGAACGGATAGGACCACTTTCTTGTGGTTTAAGGTCAGTCTTCCCTTTAGCCAATTCAGGGTCTGACATGCAACTTCTCTAATAGACATGGTACCTAACAAATGGCTGTGGTGATAGGAGAGCTAGATTCTGGTTATGGGCAAGTTGTGTCTGAGGTGGGCAGAAAAGACCTCTTGTAGGTGTTTGAAAGTTAGAAACTAAAGCCCAGATGACAGTTTTAAGCAGGGATTCTCAACATGTTTTTTTCATTCTGGACCCCCTATGGAACCTTTTAAGACACTTTTTAGTCTTAATCACCTCCACAATACTTTAATGCCACAGATATGCTGTATATTAACCTATAAACTTTATATTTATTTGTCCTTTAAGTAAAAAAATCTTATTTTTCACCTCTTTACCTTAAGATCAATTTGTTGGTGATATGATTCCTACTGAGGTGCATGAGTTTGAGCCTTTAGAAAAATTAATTGTGCTGAAATATGAGCCACAAAATTTGTCATCTTAACTATTTTACGTGTACATTTCAGAAGTTTTAAGCATATTCACATTGCTGTGCAAAAAATCTCCAAAACTCTTCATCTTGCAAACGGCAATTCTTCACCATTAAACAAAAACTCCCCATTCTCTCCTTCCCCAGTTATTGTGCTTACCATTCCACTTTCTGTCTCTATGAATTTAATTACTTCAGGTACTTCAAAATCAGTAAACTCATACCATATTTGTGTTTTTGTGGCTGTTATTTCACTTAGCATAGTGTCCTCAGGTTTTATCTGTGTTGTAACACATATCAGTGTCCTTTCCTAAGGTTGAATGATATTCCATTACAAGCATGTGCCACATGTTTTTATCTATTCATCCATTAAGAAGTCCATAGGTTGCTTTCACCTTTTGAACATTGTGAATAATGCTGCTATTGACATAAGTATGCAAATGCCTCTTTAAAACTCTGCTGTCAATTATTTAAGATTTATATTCATAAGTGGAAATACTGGATTATATGGTAATTCTTTTTTTTTTGAGACTTATGTTTCAATCTTTAATCCATCTTTAGTTGATTTTTTATATGGTGAGAGATAAGGGTCTGGTAATTCTATTTTTAACTTCATAAGGAATTTCTGCACTGTTTTCCATAGTGACTGTATCATTTTATATTTCCACCAACATTATACAAGAGTTGCAATTTCTCTGCATCCTCACCAACACATAGTACTCCTTCTTTCTGTCTTTTCTTAATAGTGGCCACCCTAATGCATAAGAAGTGATATCTCATTATGGTTTTGATGTGCAATTCCCCAATAATTAGTGATATTAGCATCGTTCCATTTTTTTTTTATCTCTTTTGGAGAAAGGTCTATTCACGTTCTTTCTCCATTTTTTTAATTGAGTTACCTGTCAATTTTTTTTATCGTTCAGAATTTTGTAATATTTTGAAGAATAATCCCATATCACATACATGATTTGATTTTTTCCCCCTGTTTCTTGGATTACCTTTTCACTTGGTTGATTGTCTTTTGGTGAGATTAGTGCTTTAAAAAATTTGCTCAAGGTTTAGTTTTTCCATGGCCTTTGACAGTCTTTCCTCATTTATTCTTCACATGGGAACTTAGAGGTTGGAACCTGGACTGCATTAGCAGAAGCCTTGGAAGACACTGAGATCCAGTGTGGCATCCTAAGAATGTCCTAGATGCAGGATTCTCTGAACTTCTATATTATTCACAAAATGTGGATAATTCAGGCCATTCTATGCAAGCAGAGCATGAAAGGAAGGGTAAGTCACACCACTAGACAGAGGCAAGAAAGGAAAAGAGGTGAGATGAGAAGCAGAATTTGCCTAGACTTAGAGCAGACAGTCCCTTCTGAATATTACTTTCCCCTACTCCATTTATTAATGCCATGGGCTGTTAAATGTTAGCAGGAGGCTGTTTCCACCTTGTCTGCACAATCAACTTGACAGCCTATTTGTCTCATTGGTGTTTTCTAGATGTACATCCAGACAATTTACCTGAGATTTCCCTTTTATAGAGAGGTTTTCAGAGGAGTAAACATTTGTAGGTGTGGTTTCTAGTATGTTCTAGTAGACATATCTCCAGCCAAAGTCCAGCCAGGAACTTAATACCTTTCAGGAAGTGAAAAGGTCTTGACTTCACTCTTAATTTATGTATCAACCCATCACCTTGTGTGAAGATTAAACTTATTGTAACAGGAAGGAAAAAAATCTCTGTTATTCCTATGGGAGAGAGTTAATGCATTTAAAAATCTTTCTGATGCCACGACCATAAGATTAATGCTTATGTAATCCAGTTTGTTATCTGTCTGCTGTGTCTTCTTGTGTCTACGATAAGTCAATAGAGCTTCACTTCTCTAATTGAACTCAGTGTGCTGATGGAGTCTGTCCCTGGAAATGAAAGGTGGCTGCCATAATCTGTTGGGAGTTGAATTAATCCTCTGGGAGTGAGGCCGACCTAATTATCCACTCAAAAACACTGGGCTTGTTTTCGCTTCTGTGGAATACTGCCATGGGAAAGAGGCCAGCCTGCCATTTGGCTGGTCTTTTCTTGAATTGCTTTAAACTCACCTAACTTGTCATTGTGAGGCCTTTTCATTTGAAAGTGGTATTTCTTATGATTTTCACCTTTTTGTTTTAAAGTATTCTTAAATTCAGTGAAAAGGCCAATTTGCCAGTCACATATTAAGCTATTTCTGCCCTATGTATTTCACACTCAGATATTGTGTATACAAGTTAGGCTTTTGATACTGGAAAGTAATTCTGTTCACAGAGATTACTGGGAGAAACACAAAGTTTAAATACTCTAACACATCATCTTGATTTACTCAATTATTGCAGTGACAAGAATAATAAGTCATTGGATATATATTGTGACTCATTTTCCTTTTTTTTTTTTTTTGAGATAGTCTCATTCTGTTACCCATTCTGTAGAGTGTCATGGTGTCATAGCTCACAGAAACCTTAACTCTTGAGCTCAAGTGATCCTCTTGCCTTAGACTCCTGAGTACCTAGAACTTTAAGGCTTGAACCACAATGCCTGACTACTATTTATTTTTTTTTAGAGACAGGGTCTTGCTCTTACTCAGGCTGTTCTGAACTCCAAAGCTCAACTAATCTACCCATCTTGGCCTCCAGAGTGCTAGGATTACAGGCATGAGCTACTGCATCTGACCATGACTCAGTTTCCTAACCATGTTGTAAATATATTCTTATTCTATACCAACAAGTCTTTTGAAGTAGATCATGTTAATATTCCATCCATATACATAGAAAAAAATACAAAGAGTTTAATAATCTCCTCAAGGTCACACAGCAAATAAGTCAGTGATGCCATATTGAAACTAAGGCAGTACAACTTCAGAATTAGGTTGCCTTATAAAATAGAGGATGCTAGTTAAAATTTAAATTTTAGATAAACAATTTTTTATATGTCCCAAATAATGCATACCAAATACTAAAAATGTATTGTTCAGATAAAATTTCAAATTTAACTGCGTGTCCCATGTGAGTTTATTTGTTTGGTTTATTTGTTTGTGTTTTACTAAAGCTGGCAGTGCAATCCAGAAACTATGTTCCTTTTTTTCTTCAGATATCTTCTTTTTTAAGTTTTATTGAGGTATAATAATATAGACAAAATTCCTCATGTTTAACATATAGATGCAGATGAATTTGGAGCTATGCTTACTCCCATAATCACGATATGAAGCATGAGAATCCATATTCTTAAGCACTCTGCTATGCTGTTTCATTTTCTTAACAGGTGAGGACCATGATCCCAGAAAGGACAATGTATTACTTAGGGTCCAACAGCTGGCTCCTTCCGTCCCCACACCATCCCTCCAGGGAGTTAGGGTTTACCATATCCCAGGTTATGATGCTTAATTGGATGCCACTTTTACTATATCACTATATTTACATCATGCAGGGACTTGGAGTCTTTGTCCAAGAGTAGGTGAACATTCATACTTATCTACATTAAATCTTAATATTTTCGATTGAGAAACATTTGAAAGATAATGGACTGAACCTTCCATTTGGGGGGTGGACATTTACCATTCAACAACTGTTGTACTTACCTGTTCATATATATGGATAAATTATTTGTATGGTTCTTTGAAGTATTAAATGTTTTGCTGGAATATTTAAGTAATAATATCATAATCAGCATAGCATACCATCACAGAACGTTACTTACTATAAGAACGTTGGGCCCACATTTAATTCTTTTCTCTCTTCATACACCTTTCCTGATAGTCATTAAGATATCTACATTCTGATTCCAGCTGGGCTATTAGGACTTTTGAGCCCTTGGGCAAGCTTGTTCCTGCATCTTAATTCTATTTCAATAAAGTAAAAACAGGACTGAGTGTTTCTCTCCTCATGTCTCCTCTGTCTTTGACATTCTGTGGTTCCAGGATTTAAGAGAGATTGACTCAGATGATTTGTCACTGGTGTTTGAATCTGGCATTGTTACGCATTCTGAGAGCTGTCTTTGGTTCACTCATGTTTTATGCCAATCCTTGAATTGGATAATCAGCCCTAACCAGATCAGTGTGGCTAGTTTGTCTTTTTTATGGATATAAAAATAGTGCCTGATAATCTTGTCAAACCTCCTACAGTATTCAGCATAATAATGGACAATAAAAGGAGAATACGTGTTTCTTTCAATTGAATGATTGTTTAATCAATCACCGACCTGCTGAATGCCCTGTAAAGCTGAGCCCAAATCCACCTTTCTTTCTGCACATTTTGTTACCACTCAACATAATGTTCCAGGCACATGAAATGAATTTCTAATACCTAAATATTCCAAGCAGTTTCTTGCCTTTGTTCTTTTTCTTGTACTAGCCTATTTGTAGATTTCCACTTTCCTTGACTAACAGTGAGGTCCAGTGCTTTTTCCAGGGCTCACCACCTGCCAGGCATTACTATCCATTGTTAGGGTTCAGATGTTTGACCCCTCCCTTCAAATATCATGTTGAAATTTGATCCCCAGTGTTGAATGTGGGGCCTGGTGGAAGGTGTATGGTTCATGGAGACGGATCCCTCATGAATGGCATGGTGCCCTCCTGGTGACAGATAGATAATAATAGTGAGTTGTCACTATTAGTTCACATGAGAACTGCTTGTTTAAAGGAGACTGACAACAGGTCCTCCCTCTTTTGCCCCCTCTCTCACCATGTGACAGGTGCAGTCAGCTACGCCACCTCTATGGTCACTTTTTCTGCAAGTCACTCTTCACAGAGCATTTTTATTCTATTTATTCATTTATGTGTCAATCTTCTGCACATTGGATAGTTATTAATCTTTGATTCCTCAGTTCCTGATATATCTAGTACATATTATATCTAATGTATATTTAATAGAGGAACAATTTAATAAGTGTTCATTGACTGACGGGCTATTCAAATAGTCCAGAAAAACACTTACTTTCTCTTGCTCTGTGTGGGGAAGGCCTCATTTGGAGCATTGCTGTGATTCCACAGTGGACAGTGTCTGCTTCCATTCACAGCATCAGTGTCAGCTGGCCACTTTAAAGGTGCTCAGAGAAAGCCGAATGTATTAGAGGGAAGTAATCACTGCCTTTAGGAAATATAGTCTGTGATCAACTAGTTAGTTAGGGCTTGACTTTTCTTTACTTTGGCTTCCTTGGGGAATAAGAACCATAGTCAGGAGCTAAAGCCTGAAAGTCATGCTGCCTTTAGAAAAATAAAGAGTTATTCCAGGTCTGTGTAGGCCACAGGCTTTGTTTCAGTTTGAGGAGTGAGCTAGAAACAGCCAATGACACTTCTGTGGCCAAGTTCTGGTGGCTCCCACAGGTGTCAGGAACACCCATGGGTTGGGCATGGCAGGCCTGTGGTTTGAGGCTCTCTCGCCTGCCCTCCCTTGTTGCCTCTGATGCTGATTCTTGTTTGGCTCTTTAGAAGCGAGGAACTCCATTGTCATTGTTTAGACGAGAGCCACCTATCATTGCTCTGTGCCCTTTAGCTAGCTATCTGGACAGGACACAGATACTGAGAAACTGTAAGGACAAGAGGAAGCAAAAAACCCTCCAGAACAAGAAGAAGGTACAAGTTGGCAAGAAGGGAGAAACAGAAAAAGGGAAGAGGAAGCCACGTGGCTGGAGTTTCCTTCTGAATGGATGCTCATCTGTGAAGCTGCTGCTGCTGCTGCTGCTGTTTTCTCTGTTCCTTCTTGGTGTCTATGGTTTTACCTCCGCCTGCCTGGTGCAACCACCCTGGGCACCTTGTCCAAATGATTCCCCTCATTCCTCAAGAATAAGCTCAACTGTCCCTAACCCCAAACACTGGGTTTAGGAGTCCTTGCATAGTGTCATCTTGTGACCCTGGGCAACCTCCCTGCCTCCCAGGGCAGTGCCGTCTCTGTCCATGCCCATCTTCTCCAATGTTCCACAGACAACCTGGAGAAAGAACTTTGCTTATCACCTTCAGTGTCCAATGACTAAATTCTCCAATTAGAACATAACTAGTAGAGTGAATCCATTGGAGATTTTTCCCAACACCACTACTCTATTACTCTTAACTTGGAATTATTACTTAGCATGGATTTAAGACTGACTATTGGGGACCGTATATTTGTTGGACTATACCTAATTCATTCATTTATTGATGAACTAATCAAGTTATTCAATAAACATTTATTGAGCTCTCACAGTTTATGATTCATTTGGTTTATTCGCTCATTCATTTATTTATTTGACGTATTCTTTATGAATATTAAGTGTTAACATTGTGTTTTATTGGTTAATGTAACACGCATGTTTCTCCTAGGTGAATCTTAAAGGATAGTAGAATTTACAAAACAATGCAAATGTAAGCAAAAAAAGTAAAATCATGAATTGTGTTTCATGCTTTAGAGGAAACCAAAAATGTGTAATAATAGAGGATAAAGTGAAAGGGTGGGAGTACATGGGGTATCTTGATACCTTCTTCTTAATTTTGCTTTGACTCCAAAATTTCTCTCCACAAACAAGTCTTTTAAAAAATGGTCACAGGGGTAGCACCTGTGGCTCAAAGGAGTAGGGTACTGACCCCATATGCTGGAGTGGGGTTCAAGCCAAGCCCTGGCCAAAAAAAATAGTCACAGAAGACCTCTCAGAATAAGTAACAATTAACAAGAGTTCTGCCAGATGCTAATATCACGAGTAACTGAGAGGCCGATGGGCAATACACACTGAGGTTTAAGGGTGATGCTTCCTCAAGTCTTAACCTCTTTCCTAACTTCCTGCATTTCTACCCAGCAGATCTGCTGCAAGACAGACCTTTCTAAATCTCATATCTGGATATACAAGTCCTCTAACTGATAGTTTCTAATCTACTTTGCGGGGGATACAGACCAAATAACATAGCCTGAATATTTTGTAACAGTCTCAGTGTCAACAGTTGTCTCCACTTTGCTTTCATGTCATTATTCTTTAGCATCACATTCTTTGGCATTGAACTGGGCTCCTCCACCGTCCTCCCAAGGTGCTCTCTCTGCCTTGGCAAGCTCCAGCTTCTAAGCTCCCACCTACACCAAGGTCCAGATCAGTTGTCACCTGGGTGACATGTCACATGCCCTCCTCCCTCTCCTCTCTGCCGAGCAACACCTGAGGGTCATTGCTCCCTCCTTTCTCTTGTCCTTTCCTAGTACTTTGAATCCACCTCTATTTTAGAAAGTATTTCATGAGACTCTAATGGTTTTGGGGTCTGTCTCCTACATTTGACTGTCTGCTTCATGATGGTGATGATTATGTATTTGTTACCTTTCTATTCCTAGGCTGAGAAAGCACTGTAATTACATCATAGGTAAATTATTGATGTTTTTTTAAGTTGATTAAAAAATGGATCAAAGGAAAATAATTTAAACTGGGTGAATTCTCATGGTAATAGTTAAGCTTAAAAATATAGGCTGGCACGAGGAACAGAAGAGAATTAAGAAAGATCACAGAGGCTAAGCTCCATGGGTAATGAAAAAGAAAGTAGCAAACCCCGGCTCAACATTGGAAATTTATTGAATTCATAAAATCCATTAAGACAAAACGGAATTATTAGCCACATATATTTATAGATAGATCTGGGAACTAGCCATAGCAGTGGTGTTCAATAATTACATGAAAGTCATGTATATATCTTTGAATTTTCCAGAAACCACATTAAAAAAGTAAAAAAAAAAAAACAAAAAAAAACAAATGAAATTAAGTTTAATATATCTTACTTTATCCAATATATTCAAAATGCTATCATTTTAACATTTTAATCAGTTTTAAAAGATTAATGATACATTTTAATTCTCATTTTTCCAGTAAGTCCTCAAAATCTAGTGTGTTTTTCACACTTACAGACCGTCTCAGATTGGACCGGCCACATTTCAAGTGTACAATAACTGTATGTGGCTATTGGCTATCAAAGTGGACAGCTCAGAATTACAGCATTTTGTTATTTACAAAAAGGTAAAATAAAATACTATAATTTTTGCTTTTGAATAAATTATTATTTGTTCTTTTTCATTGCATAGGCAGGAAAAGTGGATGTTTATTTAAATAAAGGGTTTAATTATTATTTTATACAATTATACCAAGCTGGTTTGCTTAGGAAATTCAATTTCTTTGGACTTTGTATTCTCAGAGGTAGAGTTGGGAAAAGTTGGAAGACAACAAAGACAAGAAATTCAAATTTCTATTTACAGATATTTCTAAAAGGAGTGTAAATTGGCAAACTCTTCCTAAAAAGTCAAGTCACCAGGATTATTAAGAGTATTCACACCTACTGTTTGATGTAGAATCTCATTTTCAGTTATCAACCTGAGGAGACATTTCAGACTGCAGACTGAGATGGAGAAGACTGAGAGTTTCATTTCTGTTTTATTGCACAAATTAATCATTAGAAAATACTCAAAGTCCAACATTATCGTAGTTATTAAATAAATTGTGGTGCATATTTATAATGAAATACTGTGTTACCACTAATACTAATGCTGAGAAAGATTTTTGACGATATGGGAAATTGTGACATAATGTTAAGCAAAATGCATATTTAATATTAAATGAACTACATGAAAGGTGGAATGAAAGACTGGAATGAAATATGCTGATGTGATAACAGTATATCAAAATAGTAGAATTATGAGTTACTCATTTTTCTTTATATTTTGGATAAATTTTACATTTGTTTCATGAGGAGTATATATTAGATATATATGCAAGAAAGCCGAATCATGGAAAAACTTAACATTGCTCACATTCCCATGACCACCATAGCTCTAGCAAGGAGCCCTTCCTCTTCCCCTCTCTTCCCTGCACGTACACAACAAAGCCATAAGACTTGGGGAAAGAATAAACAGTGGTCTGCAGATGCCAGGGGGAACTTAATAACATGGCCCTGTCCCTCTTCAGTGTGTTCTGCAAAAGCAATATTTGCAAAAATAGCTCCAGGGTGAGACGTTGTTTAATTCTTCATTAAGCATCTTTCTGTAATAGTAACGATATGGATTTTTTTTTGTTTTTGGTGGGGGAAACAGGTCTTACCTGTACTTTATAGGCCTTAGGTAAATATTTTCTGTATGAAAATTCAAACAAATGCTTTGAAAGATTACTAGCTGTAATTTTTTTCATTTTTATTTATTTATTTATTTATTTAATTTCTTATAGCATAACTATGTACATTAATGCAATCATGGGGTACAGTGTGCTGTTTTCATATACATTTTGAAATACTCTCATCAAACTGGTTAACATAACCTTCATGTCAT